>NC_057797.1:56512363-56540364 GCF_018294505.1 Triticum aestivum | reverse complement strand
ATGAACAGTGAGCGGTGGCGTTGCCTCTGGATGAACAGGACCCTGTGGTGTGGTGGAGGGCTGGATGAACAGTAGACGGTGGAGGGGTGCCCGTGGAGGGGTGGTTGAACAGGACCCCGTGGTGTGGAGGGCTGGATGAACAGTAGACTGTGGAGGGGTGCCCGTGGAGGGGTGGTTGAACAGTAACCGGTGGAGTAGCGCGCGGTGGAGGCTGGATGAACAGGAGCCCGTGGAGGCTGGAGGAGGTCGACGGTAGCCCGTGGAGGCTGGAGGAGGTCGACGGTGGAGATGAACAGTATCGCGTGGAGTCCCGTTTTGCGGTACGCCACACCCCTCCCGATGAACAGGACCCCCGTTTCGACCGTAGGAGGTCCGTTTCGTCTGTTTTGCGGTACGCCACACCCTTCCCGATCAACAGGACCCCCGTTTCGACTGTAGGAGGTCCGTTTCGTCCGTTTTGCGGTACGCCACACCCCTCCCGATCAATAGGACCCCCGTTTCGACCGTAGGAGGTCTGTTTCCTCCGCTTTGCGGTACGCCAGACCCCTCTCGATCAACATGACCCTGTTCCGAACGTAGGAGGTCCGTTTCCTCCGTTGTGCGGTACGCCATGCCTCGTTTCCATCGCTTGTTCCATCCAAGCCCTCCCGATGAACACGACCACGCATTCCGTTCCGACCTAGCCGGTTGGCTCCCACGTGTTCCGCTGCTTCCCGATGAACACGACGCATTCCGTTGCCTCCCCATGAACATGACGACGACGCTGTTCTCCATTCCGACCCAGCCATGTACACGAGCCCTGGCCGTACGTATGCGCGAGTAGGCGTTCGAGACCCTGCCCGTATGTACACATACGTGGCCATATTTTCTTTCTTGCACCCTGGCCGCTGTACGTACGTGTACATGCTACGTGCGCGCCTCTACTACGACACGTACGCGCCTCTACTACGACACGTGCGCGCCTCTACTACGACACGTGCGCGCCTCTACATCCACCAGTATATATGTACGTACACGTTCGCGACCAGAATGACAATGCTACGTACGCTTCGACCAGGTGGGTCCCGACTGTCAGGCACTTCCTTGCGTGTGAAGATGTAGCTGGTGGGTCCCAGCAGTCAGGGGGGTGAATCATTTTTTTGTTGCCCGGACGCACTTCCCTGCGTGCGAAGATGTAGCTGGTGGGTCCCAGCAGTCAGGGGCAAACATTTTTTCGCGAAATACGGTGGCCCGTCCGGTGGGTCCCCGCTGTCAGGTGGAGGAATAATTATTTTGCACGTAATAAGGAGGCACTTCCTTACTGCGGCCGTGGACCCAGCTGTCAGCCTCTCCATGTACAGTCCACGCCCGATGGAAGTCGTTCCTTGACCACGTTGACCACGCCGCGCCGAGAGCACCACGGCGGTGGACGACGGCGAGGCCTAGGAAGGGGACGACGCAGAGCCGGGGAAGACGCGACAGTGGATGCCCACGCGTAGAGGAGTACGAGGGTTCACTGGTTCGCTGCGGTGTGAGGCTGCCATCGCCGCAGAATAACAGGGGGTGTGGGTGAGTAGAGGGATGGCCTAGCCAGCGGTGGGAGTAGTAGGGGGCGATGAGGCCTCCTCCGCATCGCAGCCGGCCACGGGAGGCAGGAGCACCAGGCACGACCGGCGCTGGTTTGGGCGGCTGGAGCAAGAAGACCAGAGGTTGAAGAAGCACTACGGTCGTTGGATGGACATTGTACGGTCACTGGAGCTAGAATCGTGCATATTGAGTAAGTTGACAAATCCCTCCGTCCCCGTCAACTTAGTAGGCCCACAAGTCAGCCTGCCACTATACTGGGTCCCAGCTAACAGGGGGAGTATTCATTTTTTTGTGTGTAATAAGGAGGCACTTCCTTGCTGCGAAGATATAACTGGTGGGTCCGAGCTGTCAGCGGCGGTAACATTTTTTCGTGAAATACAGAGGCCCTTTCGGTGGGTCCCTGATGTCAGGTGGAGGAATCATTATTTTGCGCGTAATAAGGAGGCATTTCCTGGCGTGCGGTTGTGGACCCAGCTGTCGGCCTCTTGACGTACAATCCACTTCAGATGCATGTCGTTCGTTGACCACGTTAACCAGGCCGCACCGAGAGCACCAGAGCGGTGGACGACGGCGAGGCCTAGGAAGGGAACGACATGGAGGCAGGGAAGACTCGACAATTGTTTCCCACGCGGAGGGGAGTACGACTATACGAGGGTTTACTGGTTCGTCTGCCGTCGCCGGAGAATAACAGCAGGTGTGGGTGAGTGGAGGGATGGCTAGGCCAGCGATGGGAGTACGGTGGGGCAGTGAGGCCTGCGCGGCAGCACAGCCGGCCACGGGGAGGAGGGAGCAGGCAGTCCCGCCGGCGCTTGTTTGAGCGGCTGGAGCAGTAAGAGTAGAGATTGAAGAAGCACGACGGCTGTTCGATGGACATCCAACAGTCACTGCTTGTGCGTTAACCTTTTTTAGGAAAGCCTCAAATCTGTGGAAAACAACATACAACCCATCTGCCATTATTTCTAATAATTTACATCCCATTTGCTAATTCTTCAGGTTTTTTTGGAGCCCATATTCTTTTTGTTAGCATTACAGCCCATATTGTAACAAATTCTCCACGCATAAAAATTAATGTAATTTAAAATATCGAAATGAAAAAAAGATATTTGAAACTAATTGTCGGTTTGATGTGTTTTAAAAATATACAACCCATTTCTCATTACTCATGGGCCATTTTCTCGGCCAACCGAATGAAAGCTCTCCTCGTCTTGAAGGATTTGCAGCCCAAGAGGCCTGACAAAGCGACTTACTTGGCAAATCACAAAAAAACTGGGCTGTGGCCGTGGACCCAGCTGTCAGCCTCTCCACGTACAGTACTCTTCCGATGGAAGTCGTTCCTTGACCACGTTGACCACACCGCGTGGAGAGCACCATGACGGTGGACGACAGCGAGGCCTAGGAAGGGGATGACGCGGAGCCGGGGAAGACGCGACAGTGGAAGCCCGCACGGAGAGGAGTACGAGGGTTGTCACAGCCCTAGAGTTTGATTGCAATTAGTTTCATAAGCATTCATGTCATCATGTTTAAATTTAATAAATTTTAAATGGGGATTGATAAACCCTAGCACAAATGCAATTCAAATAGGTTCAACCAAAATACTTTCAATGACCTCAAAATATCCTTTTAAAATGTTCATGATTTATGGAAAAAGGTGAAAGCCTCTACCAGAGATGATGCATATTTTTCCAGGACATTTTGGTCATTGAATTAAATCATTATGGTATTTGAGTTGGAGTTTTAAAGTTACCATTAAATATTGGTTGCTCCAAATATTCTGAAATTTATTGTGTGGTTTGAAAATAATTCAAATATTCCTCAAAAAGATTTACAGAATTAACTAAAGTGTTTTGGTTGGTATTTTATTTGCAAACATAAAGCAGAAAAATAGAAAACATAATAAATTAGAAAAGGACAGAGAGAGAAGCCCAGCCACTTACCTGGAGCTGGCCCAGTTGGCCCAGCTCACCAACCTACCCTGCCAGTCGTCTCCTAGCTTCTTCCAGGAGGAGGACGCCGTGTCGACGCGCGCGCAACCGAGCTCCACCTCCTGCTTCCACCTCCTGCTTCCCCTTCGCCCTGTCCTCGCGCCACGGAGACGGCCACGAAGCCCCTCGCTCTCTGGTTCTCTCTCCCCTCGCTCCTCTGCTTCCCCTCCCGATGGCCGAGCGCTGCCGTCACCGTCGCACATTGTTGCCACGGCCACCGGCCCTCCCTCGCCCATCCAACATGCTCCAGAGATCCGCCACGCCGTCCCCGTCAACTCCACCGAGCCACATGAGCTGGGAAGCACTGCAACGCCCTCGACGTCGTCATCTTCTACCTCGGGCCACCGAGATCGCCGGCGCCGATTCGCGCCACCCGGGTCGCCCCCAGCCCCGCCGTTTGCACCCTTCACCTCGCCGTGAGCTCTGGTCCCTTTCCCCCCCCTTCTCCCCTCGTCGTCCTCATGTCACAGAGCAGTACCCCGCGAGCTCCCGTGCCACCATCTGCCATGGCCAGCAGGCCCGTGCTCCTGAGCTCTTCCCCTCACGGTCGAGCATAGCAACGCGCTCAGCGCGTCTCCAGGAGCTCAAAACACCCAACCGCTGCTCCTAACATGCTCTGAGGCGTCGTCTCGGTCGATGCCCGAACTCCGGCCGCCGCCTCGTTCGCCGCCGTTGCTGTTTCCGACCACCTCATCCCCTCCCGCTTGCGAAGATGGATGCGGCCGAGCGCCCGCAACGCGTAGATGCCCTCCGTCGCGCGAATGGTCACCGGAATAGAGCTTTCGACAAGCCACCGCCATCCTGTAAGGTCGCCGGTGACTTGATCCGGTGGTGCTGACGTGGCAGTGGTTAGATTAGGGCCTAATCACTGCTTAGTTAACCTCTTAGTCAATGACAAGTGGGCCCCGCCCTGCTAACAGCTCTAGTTTAGGTTAATTATAACCCTGCTAGTCAACTGAGTCAATGCCACGCGGGCCCCACGGGTCAAGTTTGACCTGAGCAGCCCCGTTGACCTGCTGAAGTCAGCATGAGGTCATGCTAATGCAATAAATGATTTTATGGATTATTTCTATTTTGGAAATTCCATAAAATTAGCAAAACTTCAAAAAATCATAGAAATTAAACCGTAACTCCAAATGAAATAATTCATATATGAAAAATTATCAAAAAAATCCAAAGAATCTGTCTATGGCATTTTCATGCATGTTTGAACAAGTTAACCTCACTGAATAGGACAATTCATGATTATGGAATAAATGGTAATTAGTTTTGGAGTTGGAATTTGCTATAGGCTTGAATTCCACTTCAATGAATACGACTAACTGTTGCACTAGGTCAATTCAGTACTTTAATATGACATATCATTCATATGAATGTGCATTGCATTGATTGTGGTTCCTTTTGTGTTTGTCGGTGGTTGTTCCCTCGGTAGACGTTGTTCCGACGTTGTGATCGTTGACACTAATGAAGAACTATATTATCTTCAGAAGTGCCAGGCAAGCAAAAACCCCTTGTTCATTCCGATACAATCCTACTCTCTCGCTTCTGCTCTCTTTTACTGCATTAGGACAACAACAATTCAACTGTTACATGCTGCGGTAGTTGAACCCCTTTGCTTTGCATGACCTGTCATTGCCATAGTAAATAGATGAAACCCGTTAGCATGAGTAGGAGTTGTTTGAGACCTGGTGTGCCTACTCATTCATGCTTGTTTGCCATGCCTGCTATTGCTTAGAGTTGAGTCAGTTCTGATTCATCAAGGATGAATTGGAGGTGTGAGAACATGTCCTACTGTTGTGAGCTAAGCGTGTGAACACGATTTGGTAAAGGTATCGGTGAGAGGCCATGTAGGAGTACATGGTGGGTTGTCTCATCGAAGCTGTCCTTAGGAACTGAGTTCTGTGTTTGTGATCCATGAACAGCTACTACCACACATTGGAATGCTTAAGTACCCCTCTCGACTTATTAATCAACCTGATCTCTGTCCAGGAGTTGCAACTAGTTTCTGGTGTTTGTAGGTTGTGTTAGTAGTCTACCAAGTGGCACCCGGTACAGGTGAGCTTGGGACAGACTAGGCACAGTGGCACGGTGTACCAAGTGGCACCCGGATGGTGGGCTTGGGAACCCTGCACACATCATTTAGGGCCATGAGCGACACCCCGGCCAGATCTCCTTGCGGATGGAACCCGAATAGGCGATAAACCTGGACTAGAGACTTGTTGGTTAGTCAGGTCGTGGCCCGACTCCCTCGCCAGGCTTCCGCTTGAAGGTTACCGAGATACACGACGTGTACATGGTGGTAAGTGGCGAGAGCGTGTGTGAAGAAGTACACCCCTGCAGGGTTAGCATTATCTATTCGAATAGCCGGACTCCACGGCTATGGAAACTTGGACCCCTTGCATAGTTCATAGACAAGTGAAAGTGGATACTCTAAAATTCGCTAGATAAGCGTGAGTGCTATGGATGGCGTTTTCGCAAGGAGACGGGAGCGGATCCATAGTGGTGTATTGGTATGGTGAATTTGTGGACTCATGTGCGCCACCTCAAAAGAGTTACTTGCAGTCGTAGTTCAGGTTAGCCACCGAGTCAAAGCTGGCTTGCTACAGTTAACTCCACCACCCCTTTGTTGATACTGATGCATATGTAGATAGTTCTGATGTAAGTCTTGCTGGGTACATTTGTACTCATGTTTTCTTATTTTATGTTTTGTAGAGAGACTCCAGTCTCGCTAGTAGTTCCATGTGGACTTCGATGTTTAGCTTGATACCTCAGCTACGATCTTGTGCCCTCGGCAGGATCTGATAGATAGTCAGGCTTCTCAGCCTTTTTCATTTGTAGAAGTTTGTACTCATACATGTTAAGCTTCCGCTTGTGCTTTGACTTGTATGCTCTGAATGATGGGTCATGAGACCCATGTTTGTAATATCTTGGCTCCTCGGAGCCTAATGAATAAATACTCTGAGTCGTAGAGTCTTGTTGTGATGCCATGTTGTATTGCACATATTGAGCATATTGTGTGTATGATTGAAATGCTTGGTATGTGTGGGATCCGACAACCTAGTTGTTTGTCCTTGGTAGCCTCTCTTATGGGGAAATGTAGTCTTGTGCTTCCATGAGCCATAGTAGTCCGCTACAGCCTGGTTCATCGGAGTCCTGCTAGCCCAGCACTACTGCTCCGGAACACTTGACTGACCGGCATGTGATTCACTTCATTCTTGTGTCTGTCCCTTCGGGGAAATGTCATGCGGTGACATCCGGAGTCCTGCCTAGCCTGCTACAGCCCGGTTCACTGGAGTCCTGTTAGCCCAGTGCTACAGCCCGGATTCTCACGCTGCTGACTGACATGCTCGATGTTGATTCATGTATGCATGTCCCCGTAAGTTAGTGCCACTTTGGGTTCATGACTAGTCATGTCGGCCCGGGTTCTCTATCATATGGATGCTAGCGACACTATCATATACGTGAGCCAAAAGGCACAAACGGTCCCGGGCCATGGTAAGGCGACACCCGTGGGAATACCATGCGTGAGGCCAAAGTGATATGAGGTGTTACTGGCTAGATCGATGTGACTTGGAATCAGGGTCCTGACAGCGTTGGTATCAGAGCCTGACTGCCTGTAGGATTACCAAGCCAAGATGGTCGAAGTCGTGTCTAGAAATGCTTTAGTTATATAAGGGAGTTGATTGTGGATGGGAACGTAAGGCTCTTTTTACTCCTTATCCTCATGACCTTCTGATCTGAGTCATCTTATCTTTTCTACGGGGTTAAGAACTAGGCTTCTCTTCTATCTCTCAGGATGACGTGTTACTAAATTGTAGTTGCCTAGGATTGTTGAGTTCAAGCCTCAGTTCAGTTCCTACTACTTCCATATGTTCATATCTGGCCTCAGAACCTTGATATTGTGATGTTGAGTGGTTATGCCACCATTTTGCAGGATGTCTCAAATCATTTTGAGCATTTACAGCCGTTATGCTGTCCGAGTCATCCTAGGTTTCTAAATAGTCCGATGCATTTGCAACTCCCTTCTTTCTGCTCCCGGTGTTCGTTTGGGCCAGATTAACCACACTAACCAGTGGGTTGAGATACTCCATTGCCTCGACATATATGTTGGAGTTGCTATTATGACACTAGGGTATCTTAGAGTTAGTAATCTAGCCATGTTTGGTGTTCCCAGTGTGATGATTCTGACCACCATTGTCGAAAGCATCTCGTGATGTTATTTAGTTAGTAGGTATTCTACTACTGGGTTTTGAACCCAAGATTCACCCTACTTCATGTTGTTAGTATTTGCTAGTTCCCTTAAGATATTAGTAACCATGTGATAGTCCTCGAGGTCTGTGGTATATCGTTCTTCCAATACCATGAGCCAATATGGCAGAAGTTATTTGAACCAAAAGATCACAATCAGAGTACTCTCGAGGAGTTCTCCATTCATAATTGTGACTCTGCCAGTCCTACCTCTCTGCATGGGTTATCCGGAAGAAACATGTTGAACTTGGTTCGACATACTAATCTATGCATCCACAACTCAGAAAGTTATATGTTCCTTTGAGTTGTCCCCCTTCAGTTATATTCCGACCTTCATCTATCAATTGATAGTCAAGAGTATGTGAGCATTCGTTCATCGGTGCCTATCATTCTTGTGGTCCGTCAAACCATTCTAGTTCAGAATGACTAGGAGAAACACACTCCAGTACCTCATCCATTTCTAGGATTGGGTCAAAGCAGTTGTATTTCGCAGATCCAATGCAATCAAGCTATTGGTCTGTTCTACCCTGAAGTATTATCCACTTTATGTCAGGAATGTCATGAGAATTGCACCTTCCCTTATGAATTCTTGACGTAGTGATACCTCTCGCCATCATTATTCATTCCTCGGTGTCGTGTTGTTGCAACCGGAATACCGACAAGTGAATCGTCATGTGTGAAATCAATACTCCTAGCAACCCTTTGCTTGGTAGTTAATGGACATTAATATCATTCTTAGTGTGCTGATTATTGAATCATCACCCTAAGGTTGATCGTGCTACCTAGTCCTTATTTCCTGGTGCACTCTTCGATCAACGGGTTAGGATTTTGCCAAACCCTTGCTCTTTTGATCATATCGTCTTGCCTTGAAAAGCAAGATTGTTCTCGAGCTTAGAGACATATTAGTGGTTCGTGATTTTCCGAATGTCTTCTCAGAAGTGTCACCAGGTTGTCCCCTGACTGTTATGTTGAGTTTGTGATCAAGTTGGTTTCTTGCAAACCAGCCATTCTCCAAGAATCTGTGTTGGTTACCCCCCTGAGCTAGTTGGTTAAGCTAAACAATAACTTGGAGAGTTGGAAGATAAAAGCATGCCAGCTTAGTTCATCCCAAGGGATATATATGCATGTGTTGAAGATAGATGATATCTTCATCGATTGGTCCCTGTGATCAGTTGTTGGACCTATTGTCGTATCAAAACTTTGATTTGAGTATGGGCTATCATCAAATCAAATCAGAACCAACGATGTTCATAATGTTGTCTTACTCGTGGTTGATCCCTCGAGCATACACCATTATATCTTTTGGGTCTGACCAATGCTATCATCTTGTTCACATAGTTGTGGGATTCCATATATATGGAAACATGGATGAATTGTTGTTGAGCCCATCGACAACATCCTTATCCTTTCCATGAATTATGTTGAACATTAAGCTAGTGTTGGAAACTTTGGAAGCGTTGCCCTCGTGTCCCGTTCATGAGGTATATGTTTGGATGAAAGAAGATACTTCCTCTAATTCACGTGCACTCGATGTAAGTTGCCGCCATGAATTTGAGAAAGGTTTGTTTTGCTTCCTCTGGAACCATCCCAAGTCAGTCATGCATATGTGCGAAGTATTTTGTGGTCTGGAGACTTGCAACCTTCATTCTATATGTATTCCTAGCACACCAAGCCACTGATTGAATTGTTCAAGGAGAAGAAGTTCCTTCTTAAGAGCATGCCTTATGCAAGGACTTTGATATCCTCGATGATGGTTCCCCACCTGAACTTGATAGTGTTTTATTATAAGACTACTATGTGGCCATTCTTGTCTTGGACAACGTGTTCACATGTGTGTAGTAGAACCCGCTCATGTTTTGGAGCTTGCTACTATAGTTCATTTCCCGAGAATCTCGCAACATCATCTTGTCGATTTGTGTTGCAAACTCTCATTTTTCTCTCTAGACTTGATGGGTCTGGAATATCCTGACACCAACCAGATCTGAATCTCAGGCAGATATGATGGTTGGAACATTTCCCAAGAACTATAATATTGGTCTCTCTGTAACCGGTAAAGTGGATGTCGTGGGCAACACACCCAGCCGGAAGACTCATTATCATAGTATTTTGCTTGAAGAAGTTGGCCACCTCCCCATAAGGATCTCGTAGAATTTATTCTAGTAGTTGTTCCTTATGGATTTTTGTGTTTCCGAAGTCCGACCTTCTACTTGATGTTCTAGATATCAAACCATATCTATGAATGGATTACGCTAGCACATCAAGGAGAACATTAGAAGCGAAGTGCTAAATGTATCTTGGTCGATCATCCAGATTCCGCTTCCTTAGCCTTGCTAAGGTGAAGTCTGAGAAGGTGTTATCTTCCTTTGTATCCGCATCATCCATCACTAGTCATCATGGTAGTATGTCGTGTTGCCAGGATCCTTGCCACGGATGTTGGTAAAACCTTGATGAATATGGAAATGCTCAAGTTCTTGAGAGCACGCTCAGACACTAGGTTACATCCTCGGTATCAATTGGAATGTGCCTTCCGTTTGCCGAGTTGTCTTATAACTCTAGTTTCCTTTCCAAGCTGAGTATGCCATTCTTTCCAATTCCTTCAAATGGTCGATTGTGATTTGCCTTAGGCTGGTATGAAGAGTTTCAATGATCTATGGATCAAAAGTAATTCTTTTGCCACTTAAGGAAATAATTCTACGAGTCACCTCCCCTAAGGTGCCCCATTATAGAATCATGGTGATTATTTCATCGCTATCTTGAGATCTTGCCCCACCCGTTTCAGCGTGGGATTTTTCCTACCAGTAGAACCTTGTCATCTACCTCTTTCCATCACTCCTGATGTGTGCTTCGCGTCTCAGCTCGTGAGATGTATCTATGGCTCATTCCATGAGTTAATCCTGAGTTGCTCGATCTTCGAGAAGATCGATCCCTCTAGAGTTTCCCCTTTCCTCTTGTTGCCATGTTGGTTGGAGTTCTCAGAGCAGGACATTGAGACAATGATGGTGATAGAATCAACGCTCTAAAAGCAGTGCAAGTTGGATCGAGAAGCTTATGTTAGCTTTGTGTTCCCTCTGTCTTCTTACCCCACGTCTTGAATCTCGGGACGAGATCCTTGTTTAGTGGGGGTGAGTTGTCACAGCCCTAGAGTTTGATTGCAATTAGTTTCATAAGCATTCATGTCATCATGTTTAAATTTAATAAATTTGAAATGGGGATTGATAAACCCTAGCACAAATGCAATTCAAATAGGTTCAACCAAAATATTTTCAATGACCTCAAAATATCCTTTTAAAATGTTCATGATTTATGGAAAAAGGTGAAAGCCTCTACCAGAGATGATGCGTATTTTTCCAGGACATTTTGGTCATTGAATTAAATCATTATGGTATTTGAGTTGGAGTTTAAAAGTTACCATTAAATATTGGTTGCTCCAAATATTCTAAAATTTATTGTGTGGTTTGAAAATAATTCAAATATTCCTCACAAAAATATACAGAATTAACCAAAGTGTTTTGGTTGGTATTTTATTTGCAAACATAAAGCAGAAAAATAGAAAACAGAATAAATTAGAAAAGGATAGAGAGAGAGAGAGAGAGAGAGAGAAGTCCTAACCCGTTGATCGAAGAGTGCACCAGGAAATAAGGACTAGGTAGCATGATCAACCTTAGGGTGATGATTCAATAATCAGCACACTAAGAATGAAATTATTTATATATGAAAAATTATCAGAAAAATCCAAAGAATCTGTCTATGGCATTTTCATGCATGTTTGAACAAGTTAACCTCACTGAATAGGACAATTCATGATTATGGAATAAATGGTAATTAGTTTTGGAGTTGGAATTTGCTATAGGTTTGAATTCCACTTCAATGAATATGACTAACTTTTGCACTAGGTCAATTCAGTACTTTAATATGACATATCATTCATATGAATGTGCATTGCATTGATTGTGGTTCCTTTTGTGTTTGTCGGTGGTTGTTCCCTCGGTAGACGTTGTTCCGACGTTGTGATCGTTGACACCGATGAAGAACTATATTATCTTCAGAAGTGCCAGGCAAGCAAAACCCCCTTGTTCATTCTGATACAATCCCACTCTCTCGCTCCTGCTCTCTTTTACTACATTAGGACAACAACGATTCAACTGTTACATGATGCGGTAGTTGAACCCCTTTCCTTTGCATGACCTGTCATTGCCATAGTAAATAGATGAAACCCACTAGCATGAGTAGGAGTTGTTTGAGCCCTGGTGTGCGTACTCATTCATGCTTGTTTGTCATGCCTGCTATTGCTTAGAGATTGAGTTAGTTCTGATTCATCGAGGATGAATTAGAGGTGTGAGAACATGTCCTACTGTTGTGAGCTAAGCGTGTGAACACGATTTGGTAAAGGTGTCGGTGAGAGGCCATGTAGGAGTACATGGTGGGTTGTCTCATTAAAGCCGTCCTTAGGAACTAAGTTCTGTGTTTGTGATCCATGAACAGCTACTACCACACACTGGAATGCTTATGTGCCCCTCTCGACTTATTAATCAACCTGATCTCTGTCCAGGAGTTGCAACTAGTTTCTGGTGTTTGTAGGTTGTGTTTGTAGGTTGTGTTAGTAGTCTACCAAGTGGCACCCGGTATAGGTGGGCTTGGGACAGACTAGGCACAGTGGCACGGTGTACCAAGTGGCACCCGGTATAGGTGGGCTTGGGACAGACTAGGCACAGTGGCACGATGTGCCAAGTGGCACCCGGATGGTGGGCTTGGGAAACCTGCACACATCGTTTGGGGCCGTGAGCGACACCCCGGCCGGATCTCCTTGCGGATGGAACCCGAATAGGCGATAAACCTGGACTAGAGACTTGTTGGTTAGTCAGGTCGTGGCCGACTCCCTCGCCAGGCTTCCGCTTGAAGGTTACCGAGATACACGACGTGTACATGGTGGTAAGTGGCGAGAGCATGTGTGAAGAAGTACACCCCTGCAGGGTTATCATTATCTATTCGAATAGCCGGACTCCTCGGATATGGAAACTTGGACCCCTTGCATAGTTCATAGACAAGTGAAAGTGGATACTCTAAAATGCGCCAGATAAGAGTGAGTGCTATGGATGGCGTTCTCGCAGGGAGATGGGAGCGGATCCATAGTGGTGTATTGGTATGGTGAATTTGTGGAGTCGTGTGCGCCACCTCAAAAGAGTTACTTGCAGTCGTAGTTCAGGTTAGCCACCGAGTCAAAGCTGGCTTGCTGCAGTTAACTCCACCACCCCTTTGTTGATACCGATGCATATGCAGATAGTTCTGATGTAAGTCTTGCTGGGTACATTTGTACTCATGTTTGCTTATTTTATGTTTTGTAGAGAGACTTCAGTCTCGCTAGTACTTCCGTGTGGACTTCGATGTTTAGCTTGATACCTCAGCTATGATCTTGTGCCCTCGGCAGGATCTGATAGATAGTCAGGCTTCTCAGCCTTTTTCATTTGTAGAAGTCTGTACTCAGACATGTTAAGCTTCCGCTTGTGCTTTGACTTGTATGCTCTGAATGATGGTCATGAGATCCATGTTTGTAATATCTTGGCTCCTCGGAGCCTAATGAATAAATACTCGGAGTCGTAGAGTCTTGTTGTGATGCCATGTTGTATTGCACATATTGAGCATATTGTGTGTATGATTGAAATGCTTGGTATGTGTGGGATCCGACAACCTAGTTGTTTGTCCTTGGTAGCCTCTCTTATGGGGAAATGTAGTCTTGTGCTTCCATGAGCCATAGTAGTCTGCTATAGCCCGGTTCACCGGAGTCCTGCTAGCCCAGCACTACTGCTCCGGAACACTTGACTGGTCGGCATGTGATTCACTTCATTCCTGTGTTTGTCCCTTCGGGGAAATGTCACGCGGTGACATCCGGAGTCCTGCCTAGCCTGCTACAGCCCGGTTCACCAGAGTCCTGTTAGCCCAGTGCTACAGCCCGGATTCGCACGCTGCTGACCGACATGCTCGATGTTGATTCATGTATGCCTGTCCCCGTAAGTTAGTGCCACTTTGGGTTCACGACTAGTCATGTCGGCCCAGGTTCTCTGTCATATGGATGCTAGCGACACTATCATATACGTGAGCCAAAAGGCGCAAATGGTCCCAGGCCATGGTAAGGCGGCACCCGTGGGAATAACGTGCGTGAGGCCGCAAAGTGATATGAGGTGTTACCGGCTAGATCGATGTGACTTGGAATCGGGGTCCTGACAAGGGTTCACTGGTTCGGCTGTGGTGTGAGGCTACCGTCGCCGCAGGGCCTGGCCAGCAGTGGGAATAGTAGAGGGCGGTGAGGCCTCTGCGGCAGCACAGCCGGCCACGGGAGGCAGGAGCATGCGGCACGACCGGTGCTGCTTTGGGCGGCTGGAGCAAGAGGACCAGAGGTTGAAGAAGCACTACAGCCGTTGGATGGACATCGTACGGTCACTGGAGCTAGAATTGTTTATATTGACTAAGTTGACAAAGCCCTTCGTCCCTGTCAACTTAGTAGGCCCACAAGTCAGCCTCCCACCAAGGTGGGTCCCAGCTAGTCGGGGGATTATTCTTTTTTTTGTGCGTAATAAGGAGGCACTTCCGGTGGGTCCGAGCTGACAGCGGGGGGAACGTTTTTTTCGTGAAATATGGTGGACCGTCAGGTGGGTCCTAGCAGTCAGGGGGCAAACATTTTTTTTTCACAAAATACAGTGGCCCGTCCAGTGGGTCCCTGCTGTCAGATGGAGAAATCATTATTTTCCGCATAATAAGGAGGCACTTACTTGCTGCGGCCGTGGACCCAGCTGAGACTCTCCACGTACAGTATACTTCCGATGGAAGTCGTTCCTTGACCACATTGATCTTGCCGCATTCCATTGCATGCATGCGTCCATGGGCGTGGTGCGTCCCCACTGTCAGCCTCTCACATACAGTCATCTTCCGATGACTCTCGGTTGTTGACCACGTTGACCACACTGTGCTGAGCGCACCCAGACTGGAACGACCCGGAGATGGGGAAGACAGGGCAGTGGAGTCACAGATGGAGAGGAGTGCGAAACTTCACTGGTTCGGGTGCGTGACAGCACAGCCGCGGTGCCGCCCCACGAGAGACAGGAGCAAGAAGAGAGGTTGAAGAAGGAGCACGGCTGTTGGATTAACATCCAACGGTCCAGCTGCTAGAATCATTTGTTGATTAAGTTGACAAAGACGTGCGTACATGTCCGCTTAGTAGGCCCACAAGTCAGTCACCAAATCTGACGGGTCCCAGCTGTCAACGGGATGAATAATTTTTTTCGCAAAACAAGGAGGCACTTCCTTCCGTGTGAAGATACAGCCGGTGGGTCCCAGCTGTCAGGTGGAGGAAACATTTTTTTCAGCTTAATAAGGAGGAACTTTCCTTGCATCCAACCATGGACCTCGTGGGTCCCAGCCATCAGGCTCTCCATGTACAGTCCTCTTCTGATGACTCTCGTTTGTTGACCATGCCGCACCGAACGCCATGAGGCGGTGGACGACGACGAGGCCCCTGACGGGAACGACTCGGAGATGGGAAAATGCGGCAGTGAAGTCGCAGATTGAGAGGAGGAGAAGGGTTATAACTGGTTTTGTTGCGGCGTGGGGCTGTAGTCTGTGGAGAATAACAGGAGGTGTTGAGGGGTGGAGGGATAGCCTGGCCGGCGGTGGGGTAGCGCTTCATAGCGATACGTGCTAAGCAGAGCCGCTAGCCGCCGGAGGCCGGACCAGGCGGTCCCAGCGACGCTGGAGGAAGAAGACGAGAGATTGAAGGTGCATGCCGGCCGTTGGATATAAATCCAATGGCTGTGGATGACACAATCATTTGTTGACCAAGTTGACAACGCCTTGCATAGGCTTCGTCCTATTGGCCCACATGTCAGCCTGCAAAAATGTGGCATATATTTAACCCATGTTTTCTAGAATGTACAGTCCATTTGCTGGGCTGGGTGAACAAATAATTTCGCGTCAATCAGGCCCATTTATGTTTTCTAAGAAATCCCAGCCCATTTGCACTTCCTTGAAATACACGTATTAGGTGGGCTCGTTATATATATAATGTTATGTTAGAAGGATCAATTAATATCAAATAATAAACCGGAGAGGCACATTATATATATATAATTAAGAAATTGGCGAGTTATTGCTCAAAATAAAAATGAGCGCGTTATTATTAAATTGGTCCTAAAAATCTTCGCAAGCTTTTGTACGCAATCACCAGGATTTTCCTTGCCTGTGAGTCAAAAACAACCAGGATTTTCCTTGCAAACTTCCGTTAAACATTTACTTTTATAAGTTAATAACACGTGGGATGTTTTTATAATTTATATATAAGTGTCTATAAAATATACGATAATAGTAATAATATAAATATATATAATGTGGTTAGAAGGGAAAACATAAATAGGACACAACATTACTTTTATAAGAGACCTACGTTTTATACCCAATAGTAGGCATACTAACAAGTTCACACACAAATACAACAGAAAGGTAAACATTCATATCAAACTCAGGTTCACAGGACACGTTCATATTCATAGACAACATTCACTATCAACAAATCAAAAGATTCATATATACACAAGCTCAGCATATCTATGCATCCAAATGATTGAGATCACAGCTAATATGATCCATGGACGAACTTTAATTACCTAGGGTACAGACTGGTAAATGGTGTTCAATCGGAGGTACTTCTTGCTAAAATTAGTTCTTGTACGAGTAAACTTTCGAGTACATAAGAGGCAACACAGACAATCTGAACTTTGCTTGTAGGTTTATCCTCAAATAGTGGCCTCGTGCCGAGGGAGGTTTGAGCAACTTGGCCACTACTTTCATCCAACTAGTTTACTGGCTCATCTTGGTCCTGTATCTCGCCAAAATTCTACAGTGCAAACGAGAAAGGAGGTGGTTGAGAAAATGAACCACCCAAATTTTTTGTGCAGTTCAACTGAAATGGAGCATCCTTGGCGTGCAGACTGATTAAGTGCCAGATGAATATACACGTCAACCAACTTGTCTGGAATCTTTAGACTCCATGCCATATAGTTCGCTACCATATGTGCCGATAACCAAAAGGCACAAGTTGGGACCAAAGACTGGACTGCGCTTTTCTGGGCTATGCACCAAGCAATATTTTTGGCGTTCACTCTCCTAATACTTGGAGTTTGACAATTGGTTGACGCTGGTTGATACTCGAATGAATATAGGCACTTCTTGTCAACATCGATGCTTGTCTGAGTGAACTTTGGAGTACATAGCAGCAGCATAAGTACCTGTCCATCTGATCATTTTGTGTAGTTCTACTGAAATCACCCGATGTAATGATTTGCCTGTGAGTTCAGGCTCCAAATTACTCCTTTATGAAATCGGCAAACAGTAGCACAATACCAAATTACCAATACATATGACAGGCACAATAATCAGGATAAAGACCAGTACCAAGCTGTGTGAGGTAGCATATCAATTACTATTTCCTTTTACTGGAAGCCGAGATAAGCCAAGCGACTGACAGCGAAGGAAGAAATCAAGCGGTGATTAGCGACTGACAGGAAAGGACGGAAGCTGTCGAGGCAATGAAGCACCCAAAGTTTTTGTGTAGTTCCACCAAAATCGAGCATCCCTGTTGGCACATATATTGAGAGAGTGAGATTACTGTAATAGTGGGACTAGTTGATGAAACATACACTAACAAATAGAAGCACCCTCATTATCTTAATGGGTAAAGTTAGCAACATAGTAGTCTTGCTTAAAGAGAGGTATTAGTTTATTTAATCAGTGCCAATTAGCTCAACTCAACACTCAAAGCATTTCCATTTATCATAGGTTGCAAAACTTTAACGTGCAAAGATAAAGGAGTTTCTCATGACAGTAGCACGATACAAATAGAGATGACATCAAAGTAATATGGATGAAGGCCTTAGGCCCCTACCAACCTGAGAAAAAAAGCTTATTCATGTAGTCCCATAAGAGATGATAAAGCACTCACTGGAATCACACAAGAGTATATATTTTTGTGCACTTCAAATGTATGGTTGAAGTCACTCTTGTTTACCAGTGCTGAGATTATATCGAAAGATTATCAAGAACTTCCAGCAGAGTTAAAGCACTGACTGGGATACAGTTCATTGTATTGTCTTGTGTAGTTCCACTAAAATGTATGATTGGCACAACATGATCCCTGTTTGCACAAGTAGGAACAAGGTGAAACCTTCATTACCTTAGTGAGAAAGGATAGGAAGACATTAGCATATTACTCAAATAGTAGCATCAAATTCATGATGGACAATACGCAGAACATTGCCTCATTGAACCAATGGCAATAAATTGACATGCAAAACAATAGCACTATTATGTCATGACACTAATAATATTCCCTCCCTGCTCCACCACATGATTCACCTCCATAGACAAACATACACATGTACATGATTCAGCATAGGGTCCTACTAAAGATTTGTTTAATTCCAACAGGAAAATTAGGCAGTATTAAATTAGTGGTACTTAAGTACTCCTAATTAATTAAGTGAGATAGCAGAAGTGGAAGGGCTCCCTGGAGGATCGTCTCACATGCAAGGTAGTCGTTGTCGGAGCCCTTGAATGGCCTCGACTGAGGCCTCTGGCATTAGCAAGATCGCCTTGGCACTGTTTATTCTTCTTCTTCTTCCTCTTCATGCTCTGTTTCTCTTTCTCCTCACCAGTTGGTGCAACCAAGTACATGATTGGCCTTCTAATTCAGAATTGGTTTTGTCCGTGAGGGAGTACAAGTGTACTAGTAAAAACAGCATTATTTTCTCATGGCAGTCGGAAAATAGAGATGAACACATGCATTAAATATCATTCTTACCTAAAGGAAGGTTTTGGCGCAAATATGGATGATGAGGATTGGAACACAGATCTCCCTTTGTGCAGTTCCACCAAAATGAACCAATTGTTCCATTCTGACATTCCAGTTAAACAGCACAAAAGTCACTTATTTTAAGAAGAGTTTTGTGTAGTGCACCAAAAGGCCACAACAGCAACCAGGTGAATTGGATATCCCCATTTGCACAAAAAGGCACAGAGGAAACAGACAGAGTCTCAAACAATTACAGGCAAAAACATTTGGCTAAACTTGTCATGGCTTATAACAGTGGCATGGCTTCGTTTTTACCAGGGACATTAGATTAAAAATAGCCAAGGCTGCTTCGGTTCACATGTTTGGTGTAGGATTTTTGTAGGAACACAATTCCTATGGTATTCTTTCCCTTCCAACCGTTCGGAACACGGGAAAGGTGAATAGTGTTACATAGGAAAGCTGGTCTGGTAGTACTGATTCCATAGGATTAGAAACATCCACGCGCTGCTCATTTTTTGGGCGGAAGCCTGAGGCAAGCACTCGCTGCCATGCATTAGACAGGTTGCTGTGCTGTGTTGTTGGAATAAAATAATCAACCTATGTGTGGTACGTGAGGTGAGGACAAGAGTAGTCACTGTGCAGCTGAATAAACAAATAGCATCTCATACTGCCAAGCATGCTACTCTAAAAAAACAAATCTGTACATTTCGTAGTCCATCCGAACACATTCTCTTGAGAGTTTCCTCCGGTTCGCTGATCCATAGTTTTATACCTACATTCCTTTCCTATTCCTCTATTTTCATCAAGACCTATGTTTTCTGCCCCTTTATTCCGAACAGAGCCTAAATACTTGGTATAAGGGCATGGGACAGTGCGTGCACCAGCAGTCCAGCACCATGTACGTAAACAGGGGCATAAAGTGGTGATTCATAGTTTGTTGCCCCGAGAAACAAACATCCAAGAAACATATCTGGGTTGGTCCCATTTTTGTTCACTCTAGCCACCTACTCATATGTGTGGATAGAAAATCTAGTCCTGGCCATACCACTGTGTACAGCGTTACCCCTATATTTCCCTTTTCGACCAAGAGACCGGTTGGATGACCAGTCTGTACTACTTTCACCCCCTTTCCTTCCTATTTGTAACAAGTCCGATGTACATACTAAATTCCCCCACCCCCCACTTTATTTCTTGTTTGAACCAAGTACTCCCTCCGTCCAGAATTACTTGTCATCAAAATGGATGTGTCTAGAACTAAAACACATCTAGATACATCCATTTCAATGGCAAGTATTTTCGGACGGAGGGAGTACAAGATTCGACTCCATGAAGTAGCTTTACCTCTAACAATAGAAAAAAAAGATGTGACATTGGACCATCCGATCGAGAGGGGCTGAGAGGTAGAAAATGATGCACATGCAGCGACATAGCGAGCCGGGGAAGTAGAGCTAAGGTGGTTTCGAACGAAGATATACCTGAAGGTTGTCGGGATGTGGATAGGTGGGCGGCGGGAGGCCTGATCCGCCCACATGAAACGATGAAGGGATCAGAGGACCTCCCGCGCCGGCGCTCGACCAGAGATAATGGTGCGGCCGTCAGTGGGTCTCCTCCCTCGCTGTCGGCGATGGCCTAAACACTGCCCCTCCTCCCCTTCACCGGCAGAGGGGGATACGCTCGGATCTGTAACCAGCGGTGAGGATAGAAAGCCAGTGTTTTTTGAAGGGAGAAAGATAGTGTTACTACCCCTATCTTGTTTAGATCTAGAGAGGATGAGAGTGTGTGAATAGAGCAACCCTAGCAAGCAAGCACGGAGACTCCGGCCTATATATACGTAGTGGGGTAGTTTTCCTTTTTCACTCCATCAAAACAATAGTTTAAAATTGTGTACTACTACATGCCAGGTCGCGGGTTTTTTAGTTGTTGATTGCTTTTTGAGATAGCTACCCGCTTGTTCCAAGTGGTGTTATGGTGTGCCAGGTCGCACTTTGTATCGTTCAAGTCTGGTACTACAAGTCCCTCCATTAAATGAACAACCACCCCCTCGTAAAAATTGTGAACAAGCCCACGGCTAAAATTAGCGGAAACGTGGGTTGCAACATGCATTATTATTTATATTTTCTACTCCCTCCGTTCCTAAATATAAGTCTTTTTTATTAGGCACACCTAAGACAAGATTTTTTTATTAGCAGTGAACCCCACATGTCATAGACACAAAAATTGTGGCAAGATTCCCTTAGGCAAGCCAAAGTGTGTCTAACAATTTGAGCAACTCAGGTTAGGCAAGTGTGGCAAGTGTGGGAAAAATAATGTGGCAACATAAGACAAACATAGTCACAATCCAAACAGCCCCGTAATTTTTTGTGACATGCATGAAAATTTGGTTAGTTAAATTTATAGTCAAAATTTGGCAAGGTGCATCAAATCAACACATGCAAGTATCAAAAGGAAAGTCACGGCATGCATGCATGCGTTGTACTCCCTCCGTTTCAAAATATAAGTCTTTTTAGAGATTGCAACAAGTGACTACATACGAAGCAGAATATGTCTACTCCTGCATACGAAGTAGCCCATTTTAAATGTGTAAAAAGACTTATATCGAGTGCAGTGCTTTGATGTGTCGCGTCAACTCGTACAAGACCGAGAAATTTGATTACTACAACACCCTCTCCCTCGCGGACTGAGCTCCGGTGCCTTAATGGCACCTGCCTTTGGCTGCATGACAGGAGGGCCAACCACCTGTTGGGCCCACCTATCATAGACGCAAAGGCAGGAGCAGTAAGTAGAAGCTTTCGCTACACGCTATCCCTCCCGCACGAGGTGGACGGACATGCAGCAGTGGATTCGATACTGTAGAAGTAGGAGTAACATCATTGTTTGTCTTCTCGAAGAGGCGAAGAGCCAAGCGCAGCCCGAACGTGGCAGTTGTGAACGCTCGCGTGGTGCGGTTCCTTGGAGTACTAGCCAGGCTCTTGCATGAGACAAAATTGCTATTGTTTAACAATTAAACTCCATTATCCATTGGTTGGTACTCATTTTGCATAGGTCCACGTGCTTAGCACTGTTTCCTCCTGGGGTCACCAATGTTTATTTGCTAATTAATAGCATTGCATGCAATGAACTAGCCATTGCAAGTCATTAAAAGCATGCACACCTCTCATCTCTTATTGGTTGATATGTCAAGAAACAAGAAACAAGGTAGAAGTTAATGCACCGCACTTAAGTGTTTTGGGACTATTTGGTTTTTGTAAGATGACTTACACACCTAGACGGAGGGAGTAGTATAGCCCTGTAAACCGGAAAGGAGTATTTGCCTTTCTATTAATGGACTACAAGTGACTAGACTAGACTACACCGTGTGCAATACTCCCTCCCTTCCGGTTTATAGGGCTCAAATCTCAAATCTCATGAACCAAGGCATTTTGCGATTGGAGGAATGTATCTCGTACTTTACAAAACTACCCTAATTAAACTCATGCATTAATTACGTAGTTCTCTTGTTTTCCTCTCCGCCTTGGTCGCGGTGCACACGCGGGACATTTCCAAGCATCCGGCCTGCGTGCCATCCACCAAATCACAGCGAGGTGCTACAGTCGAGACTCACCTGTCACCCCGGTGTGGCCGTCATGACCCGTCATATCACAAAACCCACACCTTTACCAGCAGTGGTAAGGTGGCCTCCAAGTTGGACTGGACGAAGCAACCATTATTTCACTGGAACGCTCGTTCAAGCCCTTTCTTCTCTTTCTTGAAGAAAACCTCACTCCAGGCTACTCACTTCTGCCATTTTCCTTCTGTACCGACGAAGGAAAGCTGGGCGAATCAGTTATGCTGCTATATTTTCATTCCAAGAATCTTCTTTTTGTGAAGCACCGGCCAACTCTCACATCCTATTCTTTTCCCGTTTTCATTGCGATTGTGGTTTCCTTTCGATTGCTTTTTGTTTGTCAGTTCATTGATGGATCCTGGAGCACTAGGCAAAGAGTTGCCAGCGGACAACCCACTGGAGACAGCGATCTCCAGGAAGTGAGCACCGACCAACGAGTTGACCATGTTGGCGGGCCAACCCATGGAGACGAAGAACTCCAAGAAACAAGCAGTGGCCAAAGAGTTGAGGACGTTGGCGGACGAACTCCTCAAAGAAAGTTGGAAGAACAGCAAGGGCCCCACCGTGCCTACCCCAGGAACTCTGATTGCCACCTATGTGAGACTCAAGACCGAGTTTGAGGAGATAGTCACCGTTGAGAAGCAGTATTCCCCTGGCAAGGTGATGGCCCCCATCGAGGACGAGGAGATGGCCCCTGGAGGGATGAGATCCCCCGGTGAGCTGCACAAGGTAAAAAATAATGGCTTATTACCATAGTTGTGGTTTTTGATTATTTGCAATGTGCTTGCTAATATGTTAGGGTTGTGCAGGTGCCGGTGGACGTCCTTGATGATTCTGATGTCGTGGCCCGTCCTGTTGGCATCGCCCCGGAGATCGATTCCGATGCTGCTGTCCATCCTGTGGACATCGCCCCAGGGATCGATTCCGATGTCGCGGTCAGTCCTGTGGACATCGCCCCTGAAATCGATTCCCATGCCGCTGTCCGTGCTGTGGTCATTGCCCGAGAGATCGATGACAAGAAATAGTTGGTCGCACTAATCCTTCAGGGTAATTTGCATTTCCCTATGTTTAATTACCAGAATGATGTGTGTTATCAAACCATCTTAGGGCTAGTGCACTGTCTTGTGTGGGCGGATCTTGCTACTTTTGTTTGATAGTGAACCATGTGAACCCTCTCCGAGTTATGGAAACATATGTATCCTCACCAGCTTTTGATGTCGAGTTATGGAAATAGATGTATCCTCACTTTGTATCGTTCAAGTCGGTAATAAATGATCAGGATTGAAGGGGAATCCAAATTTGCTTCGTCTTCTATCCTTGAGCTCTTGACAAACCAATGCACTATATGGTTGTCCGGCCCCTCCACCCTAGAGCTCTCACCAAGCGTCGTTCATGCCACCGCGCCACACACTAACCGGTAAGGCAGCGATGGCATCCCGCCGCGCTGAGTTCCTCGCCGCCCACGACCGCACACAAAATGGTAGGGAAGCGATGGCATCCCGCTGTGCCGAGTTCATCGCTGCTCGTGACCTCACAACTATGTGGGAGGAATTTGAAGATGCCAAGGCCGAATGGGCGATAGAGCAAGAGGCGGCCAAAGCCGCATGGAGGGAGCGAAAAAGTCAAAAAGCACTCAAGAAAAGAGAGGCCCGCTGCCGCAAGAAAGAAAAGGACGCAAGCGCTGCTGCAGAGAGGTCGGCGGAGATCCAAGCACGGTGGGGTGTCGCCGACAAAGCCGGGAAGGAGAACGACGACGTCTGGCCAGCATGTGAGAAGTAGTAGTACTAGTAGTTAGTGTGCGTGTCTGTGTCTGAGTACGAGCATGTACCAATACTACTAGTTACTACTGTAGTTTTTAGAGCAAATTACCAGTACATTAGCCTAGACTAAATGGAAAAATTCCTATCCTAAGCATCGAATGGCATCTCTTTCTCTATAGGAATTGAGATGCATGTCATCTCACTTCCTATGATTTTTATATTCCTATCCTATGAACGAAAGGAGGCCTCTGCTGGAGTAACTACTGTAGCTAGCAGTACTGCTGGTACATTAGTTTTCTTCAAGAAGCGGAATTCAACGAAATCATGATGGTTCCTTCGTCCGAGGAACTTCAAAGTGGGAAGTGGGCCTGTGATTTGACGGCTCATTAGTCATTGTTACTGCGGCACGACGACCTGGGTGACTCTCCCTTGGAGTTCTGCGTGCATGGCAAGTGGACCAGGATGGTCGACGTCCCACATGTTGGCGAACGGAAGTATTCTTTTCGATATCGAGGAGCAAGGAAACCGCATGGTATAGTATCACTGCTGATTGGTTCATAAAAAAATAGTATCACTGCCGATTTATAATTATTTTATATTTCTGATGAATGCTAGCGTTTCAACTCTTATGACGAAGGGTGCCAAACACGACACGTGCTGGATGTCCCACACGTCAGTGAAAGGAGTGGGACATGAACAACGTGGTAGAGCCCAGCGTAAGAAAACAGCGTGGTAGAGCATCTCCACTTCTTCCACTTCTGGGTCGGAGACCACACGTAGTAGTACTTACTGGTATGAACGATACAAAGTGCGACCTGGAGAGAAAGACACGTCTAGTTGGAAGGTCTCGGGGCATACACGTAAACAAATATAAAAGTTAATATGTGCCTCCAACTAATATAGTAGTAGTAGAGTACTTAGGCATGTACTCCATAACATCACCGTGCATTGCACATACAACATTTAGTGGTAGTATGTAGTAAGAGACAAATGCCGCCCAAGAGTTCCCTTCTCGACCTACTTTTGGGTGTTTGGTAGAGTGTATGGAGGGTGCATGAGTCCACACTAGTTTAGCACAAATACACTAGAAGCATGCATGAAGAGAGCATGCATGAAGAGGGGGGTTGAGTTGAGCATGCATGAAGAGGGAACAACTATGCCGAGACGAGAACGCAACCAAACACATCCTATATGCCACGCATGTTCATACCATTTGTGCCTTTCTACTTCACTTACAGCGCTACATTACTCAGGTTCGTACGTCCACTCCTGGGTACATGTTCGTCTCGTAGTTATAGTCCCACGTGTTCGTCATATAGATGGAACGATCCTAGCATAACAGGTGCACCTTGATGCTAGAGGTCTCGCGTGTTGGCAAAAGGATGAACAAATTTCATGTAAAAAAATAGAGTGGAAGAACATAGATTCCGGACGACCGAGAAGGAGCAAGGAACCTCGTGGTGGAGCGTCTGCACTCATAATATTTAATATTATTCAGCGATATAAAATTAACCAATCATCTCCAGAGTGGACTGGAAGAGTACGAAACACGACAGCCCAGTGTAGTTACATCATACTAGTACATGGCTAACCCACGCTATCACCATATTTCTTGGCTTCCGTGCGACACCTATCTCTAGTAATCCAGCAGCCTGTATCGCTTCTCCCTCCTCGTCTCTATCAAATGCGGCGGGCTGGCGTTTCTGCCGTCTATTGAGGTCGGTTAACTATCACATGTTAGCGACATGCCAAGAGCATTCTAAAAAAATCCTTTCACATTCCATTTTCAAAAAGAAAAAAAAACCTTTCACGTACGAATTTGCCTGTATGCTTTGAGCAACTTGCATGTCCTATACTGCTCCTGTTTGATACTCTAACTTAGTTAGAGGTTAGACTAACTCATGACTAACCCTAAACTAACTGTAGCCAAAGAGGTGTTTGGGTGACAGGGTTAGATTGACAATAAATGCACTTCATGGAGAGAGAAAAGTGATTTTTCAGTGGTCCCAATGAGAACTATCTCCAGTTAGCACCTCCTGGGTGGGATAGTTTTTTTTGGTGGGTTCGGTGCAACTTGCTCCAATTTCAACCCTCATGCTTGGATACCTTAGGGCTATTTGAGCCCCAACTAGCTCAAACTAACTCTAACCCATGGATCCAAACAGGGCCTATGGCCAGTCTCGACACGGAGCAGTCGCGTGCACCGGGAAGCAGCGGTCTCTCGGCCGTCGCACCACTTCAAAGCCGAGGCCAGTGAGAGGTCGCCTCCGCTCTGGCCGTGCATTAATGCGGCACTAACGCTCCAGGGCGACGCTAACCATTTCACGCGGGAAGCGCACGCTGGCAAGGGAGTATAGGTTTTGAACCGTTTCAGGCAAGGTTGTCAGAATCGCGATTCTGTTATACGATTCTACGACTTTACGATCCAAACTTACCGCTCTGATTCTACGATTTTAGTTCATGGAATCTACGTTTCTACGATCTTGATAGTGAAGATTCTACGATTTGCGATCCTGCCATCAGAGCTCCAATTCGATTCAAAATCACGATTCTGACAACCTTGGTTTCAGGTGTAGTACTGGTAGTTTGCAAAACTACTCAATTATTGCACTCAGTTTCCTAAGAAATTGTGGTAAAAAATGTTACTCCACAGCCCGCTTCCCTGCTCCTTCCTCTTCCATCGCCCATGCACGTTCGCGGGAAGCGACCGGTCAACCCTTATATAGGAGTGCTAGCACAAAGAGATGCATGCATGACCACTAAAATTTCCATATTAAAGTGCCGCTCCGGCAGGAGTATGGCGTATGTTGTTACCTTCAGCCGGGCCATGGCTACCGGGTGACGTGACCAGAGAAGAGGCGGCGGGAGGGGAATGAATGCAGCTACTGTTTGGGTTCGCCTTCCGGCTTAAATAAATGCGCAACATCACGTGTACCCGCCGGTGCACAAATTGTAACATACGTGTCTGCTTAAGTGGGTGTCACATAACTGGTGTGTGTGTGAGAGAGAGAGATTCTGAGAGACAGAGTGTGTGTGTGCGACTCCACTCTTCGGACATGTACTCAACCTTTTGCATCGGGATATAAGTATAATGGTATTTACTTTAGCTAGTGATTTACGTGGCCATGTTAACGTGGTTGTGTCAAAAAATGTCACTTCCTGCTCGTGATTTGCGTTATATAATTACAAGCAAGATTCTCATGCATTGCAGGGAACATCAATATGCATTTTTTACAAAACACCTATTGTGATTGACCCATGCAGGAGTAATCCCATGTGTAAAAACTAATGATATCTCGAGAATTTTATCGGAAAACTGGTATCTCGAGAATGTCATCGAAAAAATGAAAGATGAGAGATAAGGCGAGGAGGAGTGGAGCGTGGTGGTGACTGGTGGTCGGAATGGGCGGAGGCATGGGGATGGATGGCGCCGGCAGGCGGCAGCGGCCACCATGCATGCTAGATTGTTCCAGAGACTTATTCCTTTTTTTAATTGCTGAGCAATGAGGTTGTGGGAGATAATGATGTGGAGAGAGGTGCGGGTATCTTTTGTAAAATTATCATAGTTTGCTTTCTATCCTCAGATATAGATCATACAGTCTGTATTACAAGATGCCAGGCACACCATCACCTCCAACTCATTTTTTTATAAGGGTACAGATGATAAGTTTGCTGACTACTAAAGTAAAGTGGAATTTGTCCATGTTATGCAAGTAAATAAAGGTGATTGTTTATCATATGGGTAAGGTTGGATGAAGGGTGGTAGGAACAAATGCTCCGCCTAGAGCATGTGTGTGTGAGATGGAGTCTTAGTGTGTGTGTGGGGTGTGTGTGTGTGAGAGAGAGAGAGAGGAGAGAGAGATGGAGTCTTAGTTTGTGTGTGCCTGTGTGTGTGAGAGAGAGAGATGGAGTCTTAGTGTGTGTGTGTGTTTGTGTGTGTGTGAGAGAGAGATGGAGTCTTAGTGTGTGTGTGGGGGGGTGCGTGCGTGCGTGTGTGTGTGTGTGTG
>NC_057797.1:56471817-56511974 GCF_018294505.1 Triticum aestivum | reverse complement strand
GAGTGTGTGTTTTACCCATCCAGGCGGAAGTTATGTGCACAAAAGAGGAGAACGATTCGATGCGTCGTTAGGATTGAGGGTAATTAACTACGTATGGAGACAAAGAGACCTCGAACGTGCATGTGTGAGAGGTATACATGTATACATGGGATGTGTGTGTGCGCGCGCGCATGATCGAGATAAAAGAAAGAAGACATAAGTCATAAGATCAACAACATGGGAGAGATAGATCGGTATGACAATATGCATGCATGTGAGAATGCAGGGAAGAAGGCCCGACAATTGAGCATGTGATTTTGTCTTTAAGAGATAGTGGCGGGGCTGGAGCATGCATTTATGGCGAGCAGAGGGAGTGAGGCGCAACGATTGTGCAAAAGAGACCAACCTATAAATGCATATGTATGGAGAGACATATATAGTGTGGGTGATAGGAAGCAAGACTCCGTGCGAGAAAGAAATGTTGACGGAGAAACTACAGATAGATACAGAGATGGAGATGCTAGCTAGAGGGACATCCGCTAGTTTGGGTGTTGGAGATGACCGTCGGGTGGTTCAAAGCGTGAAGTTATATATGTGTGTGAGAGGGCACTTGACTGCTTGTAGAGAGAAACATATGTAGTGTGCATGATAGAAATCAAGAGTAAGGGCAAGAAAGAAGGTTGATGGAGAAACAGATAAATAGAAAGATAAAGATGCTAGCTAGTGTCCATTAGAGATAGGAGTTGAGTGGATCAGAAGGCTGGGTTATGTGTGTGGGTGTGAGAGAGATAGAGAGAGGGTGCATGTGAGTCACATACAAACAGATATCAAAGAGAAATGAGATCTAGAGAGACGGAGTTTTGTGTCTGCGAGAGAGAAAGATATTTCACAACGAGAGTGATAGCTAGAGAGACATATGAGGGAACGCAAGATATCTCTAGGGAGAGAGGGTGTGTGTGAGTGACATACAAGAGAACAATGGAGAAATATGAAACCCTGGGGGATAGAGTTTGTGTTTGTGTGTGAGAAAGAGATATTGAAGAGGAATAGTTGTAGGTTCTCATATCTAAGGAGCGAAAGATATCTCTGTATGAGGGGTGTGCGAGTGGCACACATGGGAATAGTAGAGAGAAATGAGACCCCGGGAGACAAAGTTTTGTGTTTGTGTGAGAGAAAGAGATTCCACATGGAGAATCATAGTTAGAGACACATAGCAGGGAGCGAGATATACTTAGAGAGAGATAGAGTGATGAAGGTCGAGGGCGAGAGTACCGTCAGTGTGTTATGAAGATAAAAGATCATTGTCGACATACAGGTAGCACGAGAGATACCTGAGAGACTATGAACGCGTATAGGTCCAGAGAGATAGTCCTATATAAGTATGAGTGATAGCTATATGAGACGAATATCTGGATTAAAGGGGATTCAAATATTTAAACTGGAGATCACGACATCGATAATATCATAACGCAAATTGGTGTATCAAACATGCATATTCATTTGAATTTGGGCACACGTGTAATGTTATATAGTTTATCAATATTGGTGATCCATAGATTCTTCAATTACAAACAATGCATGGTTTATATGCAATTAATGTCTAAACGGGATTACACTATATGTTGCGTGTGTGAAACACATTATACATGTTTGAGAAGTAAAAAACCCGCATGAAACACACACTAATTGGAGACAGTTAGCGAGGAATGCATACATTGGATTTCAACATAAAGTGGTTTCAAATATTTGAAAATCCAAATTGATGGATACAACCTTATGAATCTGAGATCATGCCATTTGTAAACCATATTTATGTATAAATGGTGTTGTGCTTTTGAAAGTATATATAAAAAATTATGTATATAGAATGTAATTACAATTGAAAATGGATCCCGCCCGAAAAAATAGAATACAAATGGGATTCGAATTGAGTTGGCGCGGTAAACGTGCACTCTGCAAAATATGAACAAAGCGGGGAAAGTCACAGTAAGCGCCCGAAACCAAAATCTGCGAGATGGAAATCACTACTGCCTATCCCTGCCACGCAAAGCCTATCTGTTGGATTTCTATAGGTTTCGGTAGGGGTAGGTTTGTAATTTCACCCAAACATGACGTAACCGCCTCTCACCCGGATTCATACACGGTGGGCGCCAAAACATAGTGTGTCCTCGGCCGAAATCGACTCCCTCCCTGATTCATATTCATACATGGTGGGCGCCAAAAACAAACTCTCGTCGGCAAATATACGGTGTATGTGAGATTACCGTCCTATCCCCAACTGACTAATGTTGCTGTGATGTAGTAGAAATTTGAAACGGGTGCTAAGTTTGTAAATTTCCTCGCATTTGAGACAAGCGCGCCCTGAATACATGGTTCCCCCTTCCTCTCTACCTCCCTTTTCCCCATTCGTACTCCATGGGCGCCAAAACACCCTCTCCACCCCACCCTCCTCCGTCCGCCGCCGTCCGCCACCCCATCCACTGCCGTCCTCCTGCACTATGCCGGAGCTGATACCCCGACGCCGCCGTCCATTAAAAGAGATTGACCTCTCTCATCCACGGCTTCGGACCGGGATCCTTGCATCCCGTCCTCTCGCTTCATCCCCGCCGTCGTCCACCTTGCCGGCGCCGCTCCTACGACCGTCTCGTCCACCGCGCCCGCCGCCACCATCTACCCTCCTAGATTTGCTTCCAGGCCGCCGACAGCCATCGCTACCGCAACACCGTCAAATTCTCAGCAGATGCGTACACGGCGCCGCACTAGAGGCGGTACTCCTTCGTATCTGCTCAACTTATTTATCGCAGCAAGAAAATAGATCGCCACTGCTTTACTCTGATTTCTTGTCTTGGTTGCGAAGTTGCCTTTGTCCGGTTTGCACCTTCAGATCCACCATGGCACGCTCAACACTATACTCCCAATGCTTATGGTTTTCCCCTTTTATATTTCACTCTAGTTAAATCACAGTAGACTAAATTTCAAAATTGGGTCAGTCGATTTTTCAGAGCTCGTCAGAGTTCGCCGGTGCGATCGAAGGGGCTCGGGTGGTTGTGGGGCCTCGCCGAATGAAGAAAACTCGACGTGGGTGGGGGTTGGGGTGGGGGTGGGGGTGGGGGTGGCGGAGGAACACAGGCGGTGGGTGCCGGTGGTCCGGCCGACGGCCCGTGCGGTGTTCTGTATGGGAAGAATTAGAGACGAGGAAGAAGAAGGGTTAGGTGACGTAGGATCTTCATCCAACCGCCTGAAATGGTCGAGAGACAGTGATACGTCTCCATCGTATCTACTTTTCCAAACACTTTTACCCTTGTTTTGGACTCTAACTTGCATGATTTGAATGGAACTAACCCGGACTGACACTGTTTTTAGCAGAATTACCATGGTGTTATTTATGTGCAGGAGCAAACGTTCTCGGAATGACCTAAAACTTCACGGAGACACTTTTTAGAAAATAAGAAAAATACCTGCCAAAGATGAAGGCCAGGGGGCCCACCGTCTTGCCACGAGGGTGGGGGGGGGCGCCCCCTACCTCGTGGGCCCCCTGTTGCCTCTCCGAATCCAACTCCACCTCCATATATTGAGTTTCGATGAGAAAAAACTAGAGAGAAGAAATCATTGCGTTTTACGATACGGAGCCGCCGCCAAGCCCTAAAACCTCTCAAGAGGGCTGATCTAGAGTTCGTTCGGGGCTCCGGAGAGGGGAATCCGTCGCCATCGTCATCATCAACCATCCTCCATCACCAATTTCATGATGCTCACCGCCGTGTGTGAGTAATTCCATTGTAGGCTTGCTGGACGGTGATGGGTTGGATGGGATCTATCATGTAATCGAGTTAGTTTTGTTAGGGTTTGATCCCTAGTGTCCACTATGTTCTGAGATTGATGTTGCTATGACTTTGCTATGCTTAATGCTTGCCACTAGGGCCCGAGTGCCATGATTTCAGATCTGAAATTATGTTTTCATCAATATATGAGTGTTCTTGATCCTATCTTGCAAGTCTATAGTCACCTATTATGTGTTATGATCCGTTAACCCCGAAGTGACAATAATCGGGATACTTACCAGTGATGACCGTAGTTTGAGGAGTTCATGTATTCACTATGTGTTAATGCTTTGTTCTGGTTCTCTATTAAAAGGAGGCCTTAATATCCCTTAGTTTCCGTAAGGACTCCGCTGCCACGAAAGGGTAGGACAAAAGATGTCATGCAAGTTCTTTTCCATAAGCACGTATGACTATATTCGAAATACATGCCTACATTATATCAATGAACTGGAGCTAGTTCTGTGTCACCCTAGGTTATGACTGTTACATGATGAACCGCATCCGGTATAATTCTCTATCACTGATCCATTGCCTACAAGCTTTCCATATATTTTTCTTCGCTTATTTACTTTTCCGTTGCTATTGCTATCATCACTACAAAATACCGAAAACATTAGTTTTACTACTGTTACCTTTTGCTACCGTTACCACTACTATCATATTACTTTGCTACTAAACACTTTGCTACAAATATTAAGTTTCCAGGTGTGGTTGAATTGACAACTCAGCTGCTAATACTTGAGAATATTCTTTGGCTCCCCTTGTGTCGAATCAATAAATTTGGGTTGAATATTCTACCCTCGAAAACTGTTGTGATCCCCTATACTTGTGGGTTATCAAGACCATTTTCTGGCACCGTTGCCGGGGAGCATAGCTCTATTCTTTGAGTCACTTGGGATATATATTTGCTTTTCATTATGAAGAGCTCAAAAGATCCAAAAACTAAGATCTATCCCTCAACTACGAGGGGAGGTAAGGAACCGCCATCTAGCTCTGCACTTGATTCACCTTCTGTTTTGAGTAAGCTTGCGACACCTACACCCGCTTCTGCTATTCGTTCTGATATGTCACATGTTATTGATGATGCCACTTCTGCTATGCATGATACTTATGATGAAACTACCTCTATGCCTGATACTACTATGCCACTTAGTGCTTTTCTTGATGAACAACTTGCCAGGGCTAGAGAAATTGAAAATATTGAATCTGATGATACTGATGAAAGTGATGATGAAGAACCACTTGCTATTCCTAAGGGTTATGTATTTGATCAAGATGCTTCTTTAGCCATTTTAGCTTGCAGAAATAGAACTGAACTTAAAAAATTATTAGCTAAATGGAGTAAGCAATCCCTAAATGATAGAATGAAACCTGACCCTGCTTTTGCTACTTCACCTATCTTTGTTACTGATAAGGATTATGAATTCTCTGTTGATTCTGATATAATTACTTTGGTTGAATCTGATCCTTTTCATAGTTATGAATCTGAAACTGTTGTGCCACATCTTACTAAATTGAATGATATAGCTACCCTGTTCACTAAAGACGAGAGAACTTGCTACTTTTATATCCTTAAAATATTTACGTTCTCATTAAAGGGTGATGCTAAGATATGGTTTAATTCTCTTGATCCTGGTTGTGTGCGTCGTCCCCAGGATATGATTTATTACGTCTCTGCTAAATATTTCCCTGCTCATAAGAAACAAGCTGCTTTAAGGGATATATATAATTTTGTGCAAATTGAAGAAGAGAGTCTCCCACAAGCTTGGGGGAGGCTTCTCCAATTACTTAATGCTTTGCTTGATCATCCTCTTAAGAAAAATGAAATACTTGATATCTTTTATAATGGACTAACCATGCCTCCAGAGATTACCTGGATAGGTGTGCTGGTTCTATTTTCAGGGAAAGAACACCAGATGAAGCTGAAATTCTATTGAATAATATGTTGACCAACGAAAATAATTGGACACCTCCGGAGCCAATTCCTGAGCCTATTCCTAAACCAACTCCGAAGAAGAGGGGTATTCTATTTCTCAGTCCTGAAGATATGCAAGAGGCAAAGAAATCTATGAAATAAAAAGGTATTAAAGCTGAAGATGTTAAGAATTTACCTCCTATTGAAGAAATACATGGTCTTAATTTACCGCCTGTTGAAGAAACATATAATCTTAATCATTTACCTATTGAAGAAACTCATGGTCTTGATAACCCGACACAGGTAGTAAAGGTAAATTCTCTCTATAGATATGATAAATCTGAAAACCCATTTACTAAATTTGCTAGCCCATGCTTAGATGAGTTTGATAAATTTATGGCTAAGCAAGAAGATTTTAATGCTTATTTTGGTAGACAATTGAAATATAATTCAAATATGCTTGGACACTTGGGTGATTATATGGCTAATGTTAAAGGTGAACTTAAACTTATTAGTAAACATGCTTCTATGGTTACCACTCAAGTACAACAAGTACTTAAAGCTAAAAATGATTTGCTCAATGAATTGAATAATAAAGATAATGATTATGTTGTTAGAGTGGCTACTAGAACTGGTAGAATAACTCATGAACCTTTGTATCCTGAAGGCCATCCTAGAGAATTGAGCAAGATTCTCAGAGAAATAATATAGATGCACCTAGCTCTTCTAAAAAGAAGAAAAAGAAAAATGATAGGACTTTGCATGCTTCTAGTGATCCTATTGTTGAAACACCTGAGAATCCAAATGATATTTCTATTTCTGATGCTGAAACACAATCTGGTAATGAACCTGAAACTAGTGGTAATGTTAATGATAATGTTCATGATGATGCTAAACCTAGTAATGATAATGATATAGAAATTGAACCTGCTATTGATCTTGATAACCCACAATCAAAGAATCAACGTTATGATAAGAAAGACTTTGTTGCTAGGAAACATGGTAAAGAAAGAGAGCCTTGGGTTCAGAAACCCATGCCTTTTCCTCCCAAACCATCCAAGAAAAAGGATGATGAGGATTTTGAGCGCTTTGCTGAAATGATTATACCTATCTTTTTGCGTATGCGATTAACTGATATGCTTAAAACCAATCCTTATGCTAAGTACATGAAAGATATTATTACAATAAAAGAAAGATACCGGAAGCTGAAATTTCCACCATGCTTGCTAATTATACTTTTAAGGGTGGAATACCAAAGAAACTAGGAGATCCAGGAGTACCCACTATACCATGCTCCATTAAAAGAAACTATGTTAAAACCACTTTATGTGATCTTGGAGCTGGTGTTAGTGTTATGCATCTCTCTTTATATCATAGACTTGATTTGAATAAGTTGACACCTACTGAAATATCTTTGCAAATGGCTGATAAATCAACTGCTATACCTGTCGGTATTTGTGAGGATGTGCCTGTTGTAGTTGCAAACGTTATTATTTTGATGGACTTTGTTATTCTTGATATTCCCGAGGACGATAGTATGTCTATTATTCTTGGAAGACCCTTTTTGAATACTGAAGGGGCTGTTATTGATTGCACTAAAGGCAATGTCACTTTTCATGTTAATGGTAATGAGCACACGGTACACTTTCCGAGGAAACAACCTCAAGTTCATATTATCAACTCTATTGGAAAAATTCCATCAATTATATTTGGAGGTTTTGAATTTCCTCTTCCTACTGTCAAGAAGAAATATGATATTTTTATTATTGGGGATGTGCATATCCCCGTTGAGGTAACATAGTGTTATTCGAAATTTCTTCGGTTCCATGTTATTCGGAATGAGTTCGTTAACAAGACTTGATCAACCTTGTTAGTGGATTCCTTTTTATGACCATGAGATGGATGAAACTAGAAGGCACAACCTTCTGTACCCCACTTTTACTTTCTGTTATTTACATTAAATAAAATAAAATATATATTTTTCTATCCGTTATCTGATTATCCGTTTAATATAAAAATACATCGAAAATAAAAGTTCTCCAAATGCCCTAAAAATTGCATATGATTTTTTTCTAGAATATTTGAGGATTTATGGGACTGAGAACACACCAGGGGGTCAACCACCTGCCCACGCGGGTGGAGGGCGCGCCCACCCCTCTAGGGTGTGCCCCCTGCCTTGTGGGCCCACGGTGGCCCTCCTCCACTTATTCTTGCACCCATACACTCCTTCTTCCTCCCCGAAACACGAATATCCAGCTCAAACCCGAGTCCAAGCTCATTTTGCTGCCATTTTCGATCTCCTTTCTCAAAGGACCTCTCACAAAACTGCTTGGGGAGATTGTTCCTTGGTATGTGACTCCTCCATTGGTCCAATTAGTTTTTGTTCTAGTGCTTTATTCATTGCAAATTTTTACTGCTTAGGTGACCCTGTTCTTGAGCTTGCATGTCAAATTTATATGGTCAAAAGTAGTTTTGATGCATGATATAGGCCCTAGGCACTTGTAGGAGTAGTTGCTATCAATATTATTGAGTTTGGTTTACTTTTATTTTGAAGTTACTAAAAATTTCAGAATTTTTCAAAAAATGATGAGGAGACTTTTGAGGGGCTCATCGAGCCAAAGCTCGAAGGAAAAGGCACCGAAGCCTAAGTATAATCTACCTCGCACCGCGGAGGTTCGGGCGTGTGAATGGCCTTCCGAGGATTTCTTAAGAGCAGCCGGGATTTATGAAGATTTTCATGAGTTGGCTCAGACTGCAGGCCTTACCGCTTTCCTCCACGACCAATGCGATCAGTATCTCTTGCTCACAAATACCTTTGTGCAAAACTTTCATTTTCATTCTAGGAACTCACCACCTACGGTGGAATTTCATTTATATGATGAGCATAAGGAGATGGCACTTTATGATTTTTGTCGGATCTGTTTAGTCCCTTTTGGGGGCAAGACAGAAGAACCACATCGTGATGATGTGGAGGGATTTATTGACACTATCACTGTAGGGGAAACAAGGAAGGTTTCCGATGCACGGATCACTAGCATACATTTTCCTGTTTTACCCTACTTTGCATTATTTGCTAGTCGCTGCTTAATTGGTCGCAGAAAACTGTGGAAACTTGTGTATCCCTGATATTATTATTTTACACCACGGTTTATACGGTGATAACTCTTTTAGTATGGGTAACATTATTGCCAAACGGTTAAGTCTGAACCATACCAAGGGCCCCATCTTTGGAGGCATCTATGCTACACGCCTAGCTGCACATTTTAACATACCTATTAGGCATGCTAAGAAGGAAGAAAAAGTGATGCCTCGTGTTTATCTAGATTATAAAAGTATGGTGGCACATGATTTCATTGTTAAGAATAGGGAAGGAGAGCTTAAATATCAATTGTTCTTTAATAAACATCATCATGAGACTATTACCTTGCCTGCTCCTTTGTTTGATTTGATTGTAGGCACGTACCTTGTTCTATTGGTGGCTATCCATGCCTACCGGAACCCTGCACCAGTTGAGGAGCCAGAGCCGGAACCACAATTTGATCCTTCACGACAGTCCAATTACCAGTGGGATCCGGAGATGACTGTCAGCTAGTGGCAGTCGGAGCCTTCCTCGTCTACATCTCAGTACGACCCCAACAACTATTATTATGGATATCCGCTAGGCCAGCCATGGCCATAGACCAACTTAGGCCAAAAGCCTAAGCTTGGGGGAGTACATATTTCCCACCGACATTACATTTATGTTCACACACTCATTGCTAGATGTCGGTGCTCATACTTTTTTATTGTATCATCCATGCTAGTTTATTTTCCTTTTTATGTTTTCTTCTTGTGTGTTTAATAAACCTTAAGAAAAACAAAAAAAAAATAGTTGTAGCCTTAAATTAGTTTACTTTCCATGCTTGTAGTAATAATTAAAAAGAAAATCCAAAAAGATTTCCTGTTCTTCTTTTGCTTGTTGGGAGATTTACCGTGTAAATAGTTTTATTTCTTTTCTTTTCTTTGGGGTCGATAGGAGAAGACCATAATTAAACTGTTGAAGTGGCTCTTATATGCATTATCATTGATCTGACAAAAGAGCCCATATTGCCTTGTCTTCTCCTGTGTATTGAATGCTTGCAGATTCCAGCTTAGTCCAATGCACGTGCACTATTATTATGATTCACATCGTTCGATCGTGCAAGTGAAAGGCAATTATGACGATATATGATGGACCAACTGAGATGAGAAAAGCTGGTATGAACTCAACCTCTTTTGTTTTTGTAAATATGATTAGTTCATCGTTCTTGATTCAGCCTATTATGAATAAACATGTTTGCAATGACAATTAGAGATTATAGTTTCTTGTGCCATGCTTGATTAGCTATGAGTTATAATGGTTTACATTGCATGCCAACATGCTATTAAAATGGTTGTGATGTGGTATGACAGGGTGGTATCCTCCTTAGAATGATTTGAGTGACTTGACTTGGCACATGTTCACGCATGTAGTTGAAACAAAATCAACATAGCCTTCACGATATTTATGTTCATGGTGGATTATATCCTACTCATGCTTGCATTCGGTGTTGATTAATTTTAATGCATGTTCATGACTGTTGTCGCTCTCTAGCTGGTTGCTTCCCAGTCTTTTGCTAGCCTTCACCTGTACTAAGCGGGAATACTGCTTGTGCATCCAAACTCCTTAAACCCCAAAGTTATTCAACATGAGTCCACTATACCTACCTATATACGGTATCTACCTGCTGTTCCAAGTAAATTTGTATGTGCCAAACTCTAAACCTTCAAATAAATATCCTGTTTTGTATGCTCGAATAGCTCATGTATCAACTAGGGTTATCTGTATCTTCCATGTTAGGCGGGTTATTCTCAAGAGGAGTGGACTCTGCTCCTCGCTCACGAGATAAATGGCTGGTCACTGGGATGCCCAGTCCCATGCTTTATGCAAACTAAATCAAAATAATTGCAAACAAAACTCCCCCTAGGACTCTTGTTAGTTGGAGGCACTCGTTGTTTCGAGCAATCCATGGATTGATGCTTGTTGGTGGAAGGGGGAGTATAAAATTTACCATTCTGTTTGGGAACCGCCTATAATGTGTAGCATGGAAGATATCGCCATCTCTTGGTTGTTATGTTGACAATGAAAGTATACCGCTCAAAATATTATTCACCTTTGTTTCAAAACCGAGCTCTGGCACCTTTACAAATCCCTGCTTCCCTCTGCGAAGGGCCTATCTATTTACTTTTATGCCGAGTCATCATCCTCTTATTAAAAAGCACCAGTTGGAGAGCACTGCTGTCATTTGCATTCATTATTGTTAGTTTACATTGAGTATGACTTGACTGGATCTCTTTTACCATGAATTACAATGTCTAGTTAGTCCTTGGTCTTTAAAGGTGCTCTGCATTTATGTTTTGCGGTCTCAGAAAGGGCTAGCGAGATACCACCTTGTTATATTATATTATGATTATTTTGAGAAAGTGTAGTCATCCGAGTTTTATTATTATGGCTTGCTAGTTGATCATGCTATTGATATGAGTAAACTTGAGACCTATGCGTTATTGCACATGTGGTTAGTTATAATCTTTGCTAAAAACTTGAATGCTGGCTTTACATATTTACAACAACAAGAGCAAATAGAGTTTGTAAAAGTTTTTCTTTATCACTTTCAGTTTGTCAACTGAATTTCTTGAGGACAAGCAAAGGTTTAAGCTTGGGGGAGTTGATATGTCTCCGTCGTATCTACTTTTCCTAACACTTTTGCCCTTGTTTTCGACTCTAACTTGCATTATTTGAATGGAACTAACCCGGACTGATGCTTTTTTCAGCAGAATTACCATGGTGTTATTTATGTGCAGGAGCAAACATTCTCGGAATGACCTGAAACTTCACGGAGTCACTTTTCAGAAAATAAGAAAAATACTTACCAAAGATGAAGGCCAGGGGCCCACCGTCTTGCCACGAGGGTGGGGGGCGCGCCCCCTACCTCGTGGGCCCCCTGTTGCCTCTCCGACTCCAACTCCACCTTCATATATTGAGTTTCGATGAGAAAAAAACCAGAGAGAAGAAATCATCGCGTTTTATGAAACGGAGCCGCCGCAAAGCCCTAAAACCTCTCGGGAGGGCTGATCTAGAATCCGTTCAGGGCTCCGGAGAGGGGAATCCGTCGCCATCGTCATCATCAACCATCCTCCATCACCAATTTCATGATGCTCACCACCGTGCGTGAGTAATTCCATCGTAGGCTTGCTAGACGGTGATGGGTTGGATGGGATCTATCATGTAATCGAGTTAGTTTTGTTAGGGTTTGATCCCTAGTGTCCACTATGTTCTGAGATTGATGTTGCTATGACTTTGCTATGCTTAATGCTTGTCACTAGGGCCCGAGTGCCATGATTTCAGATATGAACCTATTATGTTTTCATCAATATATGAGTGTTATTGATCCTATCTTGCAAGTCTATAGTCACCTATTATGTGTTATGATCCGTTAACCCCGAAGTGACAATAATCGGGATACTTACCGGTGATGACCGTAGTTTGAGGAGTTCATGTATTCACTATGTGTTAATGCTTTGTTCCGGTTCTCTATTAAAAGGAAGCCTTAATATCCCTTAGTTTCCGTAAGGACCCCGCTGCCATGGGAGGGTAGGACAAAAGATGTCATGCAAGTTCTTTTCCATAAGCACGTATGACTATATTCGGAATACATGCCTACATTATATCAATGAACTGGAGCTAGTTCTGTGTCACCCTAGGTTATGACTGTTACATGATGAACCGCATCCGGCATAATTCTCTATCACCGATCCATTGCCTACAAACTTTCCATATATTGTTCTTCGCTTATTTACTTTTCCGTTGTTATTGCTATCATCACTACAAAATACCGAAAACATTACTTTTACTACTGTTACCTTTTGCTACCGTTACCACTACTATCATATTACTTTCCTACTAAACACTTTGCTGTAGATATTAAGTTTCCAGGTGTGGTTGAATTGACAACTCAGCTGCTAATACTTGAGAATATTCTTTGGCTCCCCTTGTGTCGAATCAATAAATTTGGGTTGAATACTCTACCCTCGAAAACTGTTGCGATCCCCTATACTTGTGGGTTATCAGACAGCTGGGAGTTGCATTCTTAATGCGCTCTGGTTCATCATGTGTGGGCACTACACAACCAACATTTTATTTATCCAAAATCTGCTTGCTCTTCTTTACCATGTTCCTCTTCCGTTCTTCTTTAATATGTACTCTCCGTTCCTAAATACAAGTCTTTGTATAGATTCCACCATGGACTACATATGGAGCAAAATGAGTGAATCTACACTCTAAAATGTATCTGGATACATCTGTATGTGATCCATAGTGGAAATCTCTATCGAGACTTATATTTTGTAATGGAGGGAGTATGATAGTAGTACAGTATGTTCCTTGTACTGAAGATGAGCAGGGACATTTGCAGTGTAGAGGTCTATACGGTCGGTTGTGATGGACACTTTGAGCCTCTTTGATTCGTAGGATCTTGTCAACATAGGAATATGATTTGTAGTGTCCTGCCCACTTGAATCCTATAAGAATAGCAAGGAAATGCGGGGAGCTGTGTCGCCTTTGAGAGTTACACTGATATTAACAGTACTGCACCTTCACTTGAAGAGAGCTGGTATCCGAAGCCTTTCTAGCCGTACCGGCAATACTAGCACATATATTCCAGCAAGTTCCACTTTGCTGATTTTACTCTGATGCTTAAGGTTTTCCCGTTATATCTACACTATGATCTGTGTAGCTGCTTTGTGTCGCACTAGCAGCAGTCCACTCTTGAAGCTAAACACTGCAATGACTTACAAAATTGGCACCAAGGCATTGAGTGCCATTCTGGATGCAATGAAACTCATACGCTCCCCACCTGTTGATTCTTGTTCAGAATATGATCCTAATGACTATTCTAACCTCGAGGAGTCAAAGGCAGATGGCCTGTGCTGTTCACCCATCAAGGTGCCTGTTCTAATTTGGCAATGTTTTATTGATTGCGGGTATCTTGCATATGTTGTCTTGCATTTCTCCTACTTTGTTGCACCGCCATCTGCTTAGTTTACTCATCATATATGTCGAGATGCCATGCCCATCCATTATCAATACATATTCCATGTGTCATCATACCATGTTTTTCCACTCAAATGCTGTTCTTGTGCATCAGACATCAAAAAGGAAGAGGGTGATTGCTGAACCTGAAGGAGCACCAGCAAAGTCCTTGAAAAACGTGGTGGTGCCGGAGAAATCAGACAGCAGCCCACTTATATTGGTTGTACAACCAGTGACACAAAACGTAGGACCGACTCCAGCAGACTGTACCCATACGTCACTGGCCACACCACTAGCCCCACCACACAGGACCTGCACTCCAGCAAAAGGTATACCGATTTCATTTGCCATAGCACCAGCTGTACCATAGAAAAATCCCACTCCAGCAAAAAGTACAGCAAGTCCACCGGCCGAAGACCTATCCCAACTGCAGAGACGGCCAATTCCTGCAGATTGGAACCCCATTCCATTTACTCCCAGTTTAAAAGACAATGCTTTCAATGTTGTTAGGGACTACGTGCATACATTCCCATCATGGGAAGATTATTGTGAAGAAAAACACCATTTTCACATCTTCCTGTCCAACTTACGTGTAAGTGCTATTATTCATGGTTATTATTTTCCTGTTTTCTGCTGATTGAACACATCAATGATTTGCATTACATTGTTGTAACTAGGTGAGGGTCAATCTGGATAGTCATGACGAGCAAAGCTTGCTTGTGCTTTTCAAGGAAGCATTGCAGCAGTATCGGTGTTACCTGAAGAAATCACACTTTGATGACAAGTCTATAAACGAATTTCCGATGAAGTCTCCTGTGCTAAATTTAGAAGACATTGAATGGAAAAACCTTGTTATGCACTGGTATCGTTCCCAGGATGAGGTACTGTCTATGAAATCACATGACAATTTGAACTTCTACTTTTCTGCATGTGCCTTACGGATCTTTTTTGCAGGAAATCTGCTCGAAGAAGAATTCCGGTGTCGGTGTCAAAACTGGCGGATCTCGGGTAGGGGGTCCCGAACTGTGCATCTAAGGCGGGTGGTAATAGGAGGTAGGGGACACGATGTTTTACCCAGGTTCGGGCCCTCTTGATAGAGGTAAAACCCTATGTCCTGCTTGATTGTTCTTGATGATATGAGTATTACAAGAGTAGATCTACCACGAGATCAGAGAGGCTAAACCCTAGAAGCTAGCCTATGGTATGATTGTCTGTTGTCCTATGGACTAAAACCCTCCGGTTTATATAGACACCGGAGGGGGCTAGGGTTACACAAGGTCGGTTACAAAAGAGGAGGTATACATATCCGTATTCCCTAGCTTGCCTTCCACGCCAAGTAAAGTCCCATCCGGACACGAGATGAAGTCTTCAACCTTGTATCTTCATGGTCCAACAGTCCGGCCAAAGGATATAGTCCGGCAGTCTGGAGACCCCCTAATCCAGGACTCCCTCAGTAGCCCCTGAACCAGGCTTCAATGACGATGAGTCCGACGCGCAATGTTGTCTTCGGCGTTGCAAGGCGGGTTCCTCCTCCGAATACACCATGGAAGAGTTTGAATGCAAGGATAGTGTCCAACCCTGTAAAATAAGTTCGACATACCATCGTAGAGAGAATAATACTTCCATAAATCCAATCTGATGACATGTTTTGATAGTACGACATCACTTCATGGCCCGGTTATTATTCGAACCGCTTTTCTCAACTAGCTCCACACACATCGCGAGGCGGTTTTCTCGATACATCTTGTCAAAGCAGAGATCGTGTTCCCCTTATCACGGGATTCTCATCAATATAGACGTGGGTAACCCAACCGCGCCATCAATTATGGCGCCTGAGGAATAAGCGGTTTTGCCAGGCAAGTGGGGAGACTCATCGCCTCCTCCGCCCTTATAAAAGGGACAAAGATCTACTTTTTTCACCCACGCCTTCTTCCTTCTTGCTTTCCCATTCCCGCACACTCGAGCTCTAGCGCCCAAGCTCGCGTCCTTCTTCTCAAACCACTCCAAGCATGTCTGGAGCAGGAGGCAAGTGGATGGCTTCCTCCGTCATGGAGAAAACATCAAAAAGTTACGGGAGGCCGGATACCTACCTGCGAATATCGCGCACCGGCTGCCGAATGCGGGGCAGATCGTCCCAACGCCCGAACCCCATGAGAGGGTAGTTTTTCTTTCCCATTTCGTCCGTGGACTATGATTTCATCTCCACCCGTTTGTCCGCGGGCTCAATTTCTACTACGGGCTGGATTTCCATGATCTGGCCCCCAACTTTATCCTCAACTTCTCGACGTTTATCGTCGTGTGCGAGGCCTTCCTCCGCATCAGGCCCCACTTCGGCCTATGGCTGAAAACCTTCAATGTCAAACTGAAGGTGGTGGGAGGCCAGCAAGTAGAATGCGGAGGCGCCATGGTGGGCAAGATGCCCAATGTCACCTGGCTCGAGGGTACTTATGTGGATACCGTAAAGGGGTGGCAATCGGGGTGGTTCTACATTACCGAGCCGTGCGACTCCAACTGGGTGGCGGCCCCCAAATTTCGATCCAGAATCCCCACGCGGCTCACCTCTTGGAAAAAGAAGGGCCTGTCCTGGGGTTCTCCGGTAGAGCTGACCGGACTCCAGACCTGCATCCAGAACATGACGAGCAAGAAAATCAAGCTCGTCAATGTGGTCCAGGTCATGCTCCTCCACCGGATCCTTCCATGCCAACAACGGGCATTTGTTTTGTGGGAGTTCGACTCGGCCCAGCACCAGACGCTGCAAGAGCTCTACGACACAACGCACAAGGACGTCTAGAGGGTGTTGTTCAAAGGTGCCGAGATGCCTCCCTCCCTCACCGAGGACCGTGGACTCAGCGCAAAGCACCGCGCCCATTCGGTAGGCTTTTATATCTCTCAGGGTATTTATGCGCCCTGGTTTAGTTATGTGCTGGATATAAGCTTTCATGTCATTGACAGGACTGGATAAAGACAGTGGAGCAGCTTGATTGCCCAGCCCCCCTGCCCGAAGATCCTGCAAACGCTCTTCTAACAAAGATGCTGACTCCGGCACCTTACGAGGTGCCGGAAAAGACGTCCAAGAAGAAGGCCGCGGGGACCCGAAAGGGTCTCCAGCACAAGATGGTTCTATCGGACTCATCGTCTGATGAGTCCGATGCGCCCTCCTCCCACGGAAACAAGGAGGAGGAGAAAAGTTCTCCCCCCCCCCCGCCGGGGAGACAAGAAAAGGAAGGCCGGCCGATCCAGGGAGGCCGAAGGGTCCAAGAAGGGAAAGACCCTCCCTCCGAACTGTGCCACGATGGCCGCCGACAGCGGCGACAAGTGGCTACCCAGGGACAAGCCCCTGGCGAAGTCGTAAGTGTCTGGACACCATAGTATTTCATGGTACGTTTTATTGTACTGCCTTTGCTCATGCCGAACCCGATTATAAAGTCCGGCCCGAGCTCGTCTCGACGTACCCTCATCGAGCGGCTCTTTGGGCTCGTCGGATATGAACAATAGTTCTCCTTCGACGGCTTCCACCCCTCGCCCTACGGACAACGCCGAGGTGGTGTCTCAAGAGGCACCGTCCCAAGGGGAGGTGGTCCTGGGGGCGCCTCACAGCGACCTCCCACACCCTGGGTACCAAGGGAGCGAGGCTCCTACGGGCTTCGAGTTCGGGCCCCAGCCGGACACCGCGCTGGAGCCTTCAATGGTTCCAGACTTCGGCAGGCGGTCCCCCATTAAGGGGGGCCAACCATCCATGTCGGTGTCCTCTGTCCAACCAGAGGCACCGGACAACTTGCTGGAAGCACTTCACAGTGCTTCCATCGATGAAGAACACCGCACTATCATGAGTGCGGTGGTTAAGAGGGTTCAGTCTGCCAAGAACGGGCTGACCGAAGCTTGCGCCAGCCTCCTAACAGGCTTTGAGGTCAGCATTCAAAATATAAAAATATTATCGCATAGATAGTAGCCCCTGATGCTCTATTCGGCGTTCGCAAAGAAAAGCCGAATAGAGTATCAATGATAACTCAGGAGTCTAATCAGAGTATGTCTATGTGTATGTGCAAGCTTCCCTGCTGGCCGTTGTCGCACGTACTGCGAAGGTTTCTGCGCTGAAGCAGGCCCTGAAGCGGTTCGAGGATGAGGGCGGCCTTACCAAGGGGCAGCTCGAAGAGAGCAAAGGTAAGATATACCCCATTTTATATAGTTAAAAAGAAGTTATGTGCAAAGTAATAGGATCATCATGAATTTGTCATGGGCCACGACCGAGGTGGAGACCCTGAGGAAGGCGTTGTCCGCGGCCGAAGACAAAGCGGCCAAAGAACGTATTGAACAGGAGAAACAAGAAGCCCGAGTGGGCGAGGTGCAGCAAGAGCTCAACGCTCTCGCCAAGAAGCACGAGTCCTTAGAGCTTGACTCCAAGACGCGGGAGTCCGAGCTCGCGCAGGCGCTTGAAAGCGTCCGGAGCGCCAAGGCCGAAGCCCACAAGGCCCTCCAGGAGATTGATGCGGCAAAGAAGATAGCAGCGGGTAAGGCATTCAATATGCAAAGCAAGAATGTGAAGGAGACTTTAATTTTTCTTACCCGAGTTCGGAGCTCTCCAGGAGCATTTGCAGATCTCCCCGGCGGTGTGCTGGATGCCGCAGAGTTTTACCGAGCTGAGGAGGGGAGCTCAATGAAGAAGTTGTTCTGGTCTCAGTATACTGGGACAGAACACCCCGTGTCCTTGAGCGACCAGCTGAAGCAGTTGGTCGAACTTCACAAGGCGACCGAATAGGCCATGAAGGGCCTTATAGTCCGGATGTGGCCTGGCGAGCCCTTGTCTGGCAGCTACTTCGGTCTGGTGAGGCGGGTGGTGGAAGCCTGCCCACGGCTTGAAGTCATCAAGCGATCCGTCTGCATCGAAGGTGCACGCAGAGCTTTTTCCCGGGCGAAGGTGCATTGGGCGAAGCTGGACGCCGTGAAGCTTGTGAAGGAGGGGCCGCCGGAGGGTAAGGAGCATTGCTGCCCCGAGAATTACTATGAGAGCGTCCTGAAGGGTTCCCGCTTAGTGGCGGATGAGTGTGCCAAGGATGTAATTTTTGAATGAACATGCCCATGTGATCCTGTAATATTGAACGAGTTCTTTTGCGCCATGCAACGCTTTGTTAATTTAAAATATTACCTTCTCTGTGGCTGTTTATAAAATCTGAGAGTTGGCCAGTCGTCGGCTTCTGCCCTCATGTAGCTAGTACTGGGGTGTTCGGGGTAAATCTGAACACTCTTTACCCCAATTTTGGGTCCTTCAAGGGAGGTGCTTAGTGCAACGAACCAGGCAATCGGACTATAATGCTTTATCACTCTCACTTAGCCATAGAAGTCTATGATTTTAAATTTTTGCTGAAGCCCCTGGTATTCGGAGGGCCGAATTTGGGGTGCTATACACGCCTAAGCCGGACAAGGCTGACTCCTCGCCCGAAGCGGAAAAAGTCTTTAAGGACTTGAAACCTCTCGAACAGCGACCAGTCTCTCGCCTTATCATGACAATCAGTTTTTGGCTTTCTCTACTGAGGTGCTCGTCCGGAAGAACCGGGACACAATCACAGTAGTTCTCCCACCGCTACCTTAGCCGATATGGCGGAACATAAGGTACCAAAGCATGGGAGCCGGGCAACCCAACATTTGACCCAAGACATGATTCAGAGCTGATGCATATAATGCTATAAGTTCGGGGTGCCACACTGTCGAAAGTGTTCGGACTTCTTGCGCCGTATTACAGGGTGAACGAGAGCCCCTGGCGTACTGACCGTACCCGAGCGTGCAGGTGCGGAATGTCATAAATGGACATATAAGAGAAAGAGAAAAACTTAAATAATGCAATAACAGATTAATAATATGCATTGTTATTTGAATAATACGTCGAAGTGCACTGGTACAAGTAGTGCAATAAGCGTAAAGTAGGACAATTCGAAATGTCCTATCCAAGGCAAGCTACGCAATAATTGTGAAAAGCGGGTATATCAAGTATTACTAGAGACCACCTGGCGGTTCCCGTGTTCATCTTAGCTTCTTGCCGCCTTGGTTGTTGCTTCCGGAATGTGTTCGGCCGTTGAACTGCCGGAGAGGCCTTCCGAAGAATTAGGCCCTGAAAGAGAGAGGGAATGTCAAAGGTATACAACCCCTGGTGTGGTTAAGCCACAATGCGGGGTGTGTCCTGATTGTGCCCCCGCCTATGTCCATGGTATTTTCAATGCGTAGTTATGTACGCACAACATGAATTTCGTTGCTGCACTGGGACTGGGACGGGGGCCGAATTGCTAGGCGAGCGTAGATCGCGCTAGGCAATCCTGTTGTAGATTATATGGGGGCTGTAACACCGAATGAGTGGTCTGTCTGAACAGGCTGCTTTGTGCCTTTGCTGCAAGGGTCACGGTGTGCTCTTCCGTACGGAGTGAGCGTTCTGTGTTTCCATTTACTGTTATGACCCCGCGAGGTCCTGGCATCTTGAGCTTGAGGTATGCGTAATGCGGCACTGCATTAAATTTTGCAAATGATGCCCGTCTGAGCAGTGCATGATAGCCACTGCGAAACGGGACAATGTCGAAGATTAACTCTTCACTTCGGAAGTTATCCAGTGATTCGAAGACCACTTCCAGTGTGATTGAGCCTGTGCAATGGGCCTCTACACCTGGGATGATGCCTTTAAAGGTGGTTTTGCTGGGTTTGATCCTTGAGGGATCGATACCCATTTTTCGCATTGTATCCTGATAAAGCAGGTTCAGGCTGCTGCCGCCGTCCATAAGGACTCGAGTGAGGTGAAATCCGTCAATGATGGGGTCTAGGACCAGTGCGGCGGATCCGCCATGATGGATGCTAGTGGGGTGGTCCCTGCGATCGAAGATGGTCAGACAAGCAAACCATGGGTTGAACTTTGGGGCGACGGGCTCCATCGCGTAGACGTCCCTTAGTGCACGCTTCCGCTCCCTCTTGGGAATGTGGGTTGCGTATATCATGTTTACTGTCTTCAATTGTGGGGGAAACCCCTTCTGCCCACCTGGGTTCGGCGGCCGTGGCTCCTCCTCGTCATCGCAATGCAGCCCCTTGTCCTTGTTTTCGCCATTTAACTTGCCGGCCTGCTTGAACACCCAACACTCTCTGTTGGTGTGATTGGCTGGCTTGTCGGGGGTGCCATGGATTTGACACGAGCGATCCAGTATGCGATCCAGACTGGATGGAGCCGGAGTATTTCTTTTGAATGGCTTTTTCCACTGACCGGATCTAGAGCCTTTGAATCCGGCGTTTACTGCCATATCTTTGGAGTTATCGTCGTTATTGTGGCGCTTTGGTCTATTACAATGCTGCCTACCGTTAACGTCTTTGGTATCTGAGGTATTCGGATTCCTTGATGTGTTGTTGCTGCGAGCCAGCCAGCTATCCTCGCCCGCGCAAAAGCGGGTCATGAGTGTTGTGAGGGCTGCCATAGATTTCGGCTTATCCTGGCCGAGGTGGCGGGCGAGCCACTCATCGCGGATGTTATGCTTAAATGCCGCTAGGGCTTCTGCATCCGGACAGTCTACAATTTGATTTTTCTTAGTCAGGAACCATGTGCCCTGAGGGTGGTGGATCCTGTTCGTCTCCGGCTTCGTCGTCCATACCGTCGAAGTCTTCGGAGCCGAAGTCAAGCATGTCGGTTAAGTCGTCGACAGTGGCTACTAAGTGGGTGGTGGGTGGGCAGCGAATTTCCTCGTCGCCCGCATCCCATTCTAGCCGGACATAGTTCGGCCAAGGTTCTCCTGACAGGGAGAGAGACCTTAATGAATTTAGCACATCCCGAAGGGTGAGTGCTAAAAGATGTCCGCGGAGGTGAACTCCATGATCGGCGCCCAGTCGGACTCGACGGGCACGAATATGAGCGTCTCGGAGTCCGTGGCCGTGGATGAATCCAGTGGTTTGGTGACACGGCTCTCGTAAGGTGTAAAGTCAGTATCCGGCTCTATCGCCACTGAGAGTGCGGCCTCCATGGCGGGGTCCATCCCTCCGCTCTTGGATGGCATGACTTGCTCCGGATTAATGGGCGGAGTAGCTACGGATGCGATCTCCTGAATACTATCCGACGACAGAGTTATGTCATGCTCGTCAAGACTGTACGGCGCGTCCGACATGGGCTTGAATCCATCGAAGATCAAGTCTCCACAAATGTCGGCCGTGTAGTTCAAGTTTCCAAATCTGACCTGATGGCCAGGGGCGTAGCTCTCAATCTGCTCCAGATGGCGAAGCGAATTGGCCCGCAGTGCAAAGCCGCCGAATACGAAGATCTGTCCGGGGAGGAAAGCCTCACCCTGGACCGCGTCACTAGCGATGATCGAAGGAGCCATCAAGCCTTATGGTGGCGACACAGTGGAACTCTCAATGAAAGCACCAATGTCGGTGTCAAAACCGGCGGATCTCGGGTAGGGGGTCTCGAACTATGCATCTAAGGCGGATGGTAATAGGAGGCAGGGGACACGATATTTTACCCAGGTTTGGGCCCTCTTGATAGAGGTAAAACCCTACGTCTTGCTTGATTGTTCTTGATGATATGAGTATTACAAGAGTAGATCTACCACGAGATCAGAGAGGCTAAACCCTAGAAGCTAGCCTATGGTATGATTGTCTGTTGTCCTACGGACTAAAACCGTCCGGTTTATATAGACACCGGAGGTGGCTAGGGTTACACAAGGTCAGTTACAAAAGAGGAGGTATACATATCCGTATTGCCTAGCTTGCCTTCCACGCCAAGTAAAGTCCCATCCGGACACGAGATGAAGTCTTCAACCTTGTATCTTCATGGTCAAACAGTCCAGCCAAAGGATATAGTCCGGCTGTCCGGAGACCCCCTAATCCAGGACTCCCTCATCCGGTTTGACAAGAACAACATGATATCGCAAATATGCTGCCCGCTGCTTTTCCCTTGTTAGTACCTGTTGTCCTGTATCACTGTACTTGCATACATACCTAGTTCATTATGTGACAGCAGTATGCATGATGGCTTGCTTATCAATTGTTCGCTCCAAATTATCTGATCTGTATGAATGGTTACATTAGTGTAGAATATATCCAATGCCAATGTTTTTTAGTGCTACATTGTTCTTGTAAGTACATGCTGTCCTTTATTAGTGTACTTATAATGACAGGTAGTTGTTCATGTACCATCACTCTGCAGCTTATTTTCCTTTGCCCTCCATTTTCTACACATCAGATCTATATTTACTCTTACCATAAGGTTGGTACTGAAGAAGTTTAGCTGTGCATTGCCCTTGGCTGTACCTTTTGCATGTATCGCTGCACTTACATTTATAGCTACTTGGTTATGTAGCATCACTCTTCATCTTATCTTAAATATTCTCCATTTTTCGTATATTATCACATCTATATTTACTCTTAACAAAATGTAGAATAAAGGCAATGCTTTTGAAGAAGATTCTGTGGTAAACTTCTTGAATTGCCCCCCCATCAGCATGGACAAGGCCTTTATAGAGCCTGTCTTCACCAATAATGTAAGTTTGTCCATATCAAGCCTTCAAACTTTGTTGTATATATTTGGTTAGGCATGACTGCAACAGCTGTTTATTTTGGTGTTTGCATCAAATTGCTTGTTTAAAGTTTATTATGTAGTTCATAAACAAAAGTTTGTCCTTTCTCAATTTAAGTTTTCAGTTGTACAACCAAGTTCCTTCTTCATACCATGTAAATTAAACTATACAGAGCAAGTGATCTTCTTTTGCACTGCATGTATGCTTCTGTTCTTCATCCATAATCCAGTGGTGTGGTGAACCTACCCACTACAGCACAACGTCATATTCTGCAATGTCTTAACTATGAACAATGTCATATCATTCTACTATTATTTAAACCATCTCTTTATTTGCCAATCTGAAACGGTATAAATTTACAGCACACTAACCATTGATACTTATGAGTTCTTGATCTATAATCCAGTGGTGTCGTGAAGCTGCCAACTCCTTCATAATGTCATTTCCTGCCATGTCTTGACCTTAACAATACCATATTGTGTTAATGCAATTTTAAACTGTGTCACTTTATTCGTCAGTAAGAAATGTGATGAATTGTCAGCACTGATACTTTTATGTGCAAAACCTGTCATCTGTCTGCTTGTTTATCTTTCAGAGTGAGGAATATATAAGTGTTGAACAAGCACAGTCTCATCATCTGGCTCAGCTGCTTGCGCTGCAGCTCCCCAGTAGGGCTAACCTTTCTTGAACTCTATTGAAGTGCTGTCGGTTTTGTATATTATTTTGTTGGCGTGTTTATTTGCACTGGTGGCAATCTTTGATGCCCAGTGTATGTAATCTGCTGTCTGCTTGTGCTTTATTATCATAGTGGCGAACTTTGATGCCCAGTGGACGTAATATGCCGTAATTTCTTTATTGTATAGTCTAAGTTTTTTCTTATTCACGATGCTGCAGTTATTTTACTGTATATATATCCTGTCTTTGCAGTAAACCGGCCAAACCGTAAAATTACGGTACATAATCGGGCCGTCATGCAATCATGATGTAGGTTGGGCCTAAAACATGCCGAACAGCTCACGGGCCGACATCAGCCCGAAATGAACCCTGGACCATGATTGTGCGAATCAAATCACAGGCTTTTAACAGGCCAAAATTGTCTCGGTCCTTGTTTGGCCCAATCAGATATCGGCTGCGAGCAGGCCGGATGCAAACCAGGTCGTAGTTAGGCCCAACTATATGACGGGATTTTAACAGGCCAAAATTAATATAGGGCCGAAATGTTAAACGGGCCCTTAACAGGCCAAAACTAATATCAGGACGAATTACTAAGTGGGCCCAAAAGCATAGTGTTCAGTTGACGGGCCGAATCTGATATGGGCCATAATTGAGCCCAAAGCCTCTTAAAGGGCCGAACCTGATCTGGGCCGTAATTTGGCCCAGAACATGGTAGGCTTTTAACGGGTCGGGTCTCATATGGGCCACTATTAGGCCTGGAGCGTGGTAGGCCATTAATGGACCGGATCAAATATGGGCCAGTATTTGGCCCAAAACATGGCAGCCAGTTAATGGGCCGGCCTACTAGGGTCCTCAAAATCTTGTGGGCCTACAGCTGGGCCGGCCCATTAATGTCGGCAAAATCTCGTGGGCCTTTAGCTGGGCCGGCCCATTATGATCCGCAAGAATCTTGTGGGCCTTTACCTAGGCCGGCCCATTATGGCACACAAAATTTTTTTGGGCCTTTGCCTGGGCCGGCCCATTATAGCCCACAAAATCTTGTGGGCCTTTAGCTGGGCCAGCCCATTATGGTCCACAAAATCTCGTGGGCCTTTAGCTTGGCCGGCCCATTATGGTCCGCAAAATCTTGTGGGCCTTCAGTTGGGCCGGCCCGTTTAAACTTGATGGGCCGGTCCACGTGTCAACATATCATAGGCGCGTCTCGCCCATTGGATGAGTGACACATGTGCCAACATGGACCTGACACGTGTCTCCTCCAGCAAATGATGATTTTACACGTGGAAAATCCCCATTGGTTGGGGCTGTTAACGGGTTATCGGATCCAAAACCCGACCCGATAGCTTAACGGCGTTCCGTTATGGTGGATGCCACGTGTTGGTCACCCTTGACGAAAGCACTTCTGTGACGCGCGATTTATCTTCATGGAAGTGGACACTTCCGTGATGATAATTTTGGTAATGTCATGGAACACTTCCATGACAGCATAGGTATGACTATCTTGATTCTATCATAAAATCGTCATAGATGTACATGCATGACAAAAAACGCGACCTAGTGTGACGAGCACGTATCATCACGGAAGTGTATTTTTTGTAGTGCAAGCAATCTATGAGGCGGCCACGAGGCAGGGGGCGCGCCTACCCCCCTCGTGGGCCCCTCATTGCTCCACCGACCTACTTCTTCCTCCTATATATGTTCACATACCTGGCAAACATCCAGGAGCACCACGAAACCCTATTTCCACAGTCGCAACCTTCTGTACCCAAGATATCCCATCTTGGGGCCTTTTCCGGAGCTCCGCCGGAGGGGGCATTGATCACAGAGGGCCTCTACATCAACTCCATGGCCCCTCCGATGATGTGTGAGTAGTTTACCTCAGACCTTCGGGTCCATAGCTAGTAGCTAGATGGCTTATTCTCTCTCTTTGGATCTCAATACAAAGTTCTCTTCGATTCTCTTGGAGACCTATTCGATGTAATCTTCTTTTGCGGTGTGTTTGTCGAGATCCGATGAATTGTGGGTTTATGATCAAGTTTATCTATGAACAATATTTGAATCTTCTCTGAATTCTTTTATGTATGATTGGTTTATCTTTGCAAGTCTCTTTGAATTATCAGTTTGGTTTGGCCTACTAGATTGATCCTTCTTGCAATGGGAGAAGTGCTTAGCTTTGGATTCAATCTTGCGGTGCTCGATCCCAGTGACAGAAAGGGAATGACACGTATTGTATTGTTGCCATCGAGGATAAAAAGATGGGGTCTACATCATATTGCATGAGTTTGTCCCTCTACATCATGTCATCTTGCTTAAGGCGTTACTCTGTTCTTATGAACTTAATACTCTAGATGCATGCTGGATAGCGGTCAATGTGTGGAGTAATACTAGTAGATGCAGAATCGTTTTGGTCTACTTGTCTCGGACATGATGCCTATATACATGATCATGCCTAGATATTCTCATAATTATTCACTTTTCTATCAATTGCTCGATAGTAATTTGTTCACCCACCATAATACTTATGCTATCTTGAGAGAAGCCACTAGTGAAACCTATGGCCCCCGGGTCTATTTTCCATCATACAAGTTTCCAATCTATTTTATTTTGCAATCTTCACTTTCAATCTATATCATAAAAATACCAAAAATATTTATCTTATTATTATCATCTGTATCAGATCTCACTCTTGCAAGTGGCCGTGAAGGGATTAACAACCCCTTTATCGCATTGGTTGCGAGGTTCTTATTTGTTTGTGTACATACGAGGTGACTCGCGCATGGTCTCCTACTGGATTGATACCTTGGTTCTAAAAAACTGAGGGACATACTTATGCTGCTTTACTGCACCACCCTTGTTGGAAATATGCCCTAGATGCAATAATAAATTGATTATTATTATATTTCCTTGTTCATGGTAATTGTCTATTGTTCATGCTATAATTGTGTTATCCGGAAATCGTAATACATGTGTGAATACATAGACCGCAACATGTCCCTAGTGAGCCTCTAGTTAACTAGCTCGTTGATCAATAGATAGTCATGGTTTCCTGACTATGGACATTGGATGTCATTGATAACGGGATCACATCATTAGGAGAATGATGTGATGGACAAGACCCAATCCTAAGCATAGCACAAGATCGTGTAGTTCGTTTGCTAGAGCTTTTCCAATGTCAAGTATCATTTCCTTAGACCATGAGATCGTGTAACTCTCGGATGCCGTAGGAGTGCTTTGGGTGTACCAAACGTCACAATGTAACTGGGTGACTATAAAGGTATACTATAGGTATCCCCGAAAGTATCTATTGGGTTGACATGGATCGAGACTGGGATTTGTCACACCGTATGACGGAGAGGTATCTCTGGGCCCACTCAGTAATGCATCATCATAATGAGCTCAATGTGACCAAGTGTTTGGTCATGGGATCATGCATACGGTACGAGTAAAGTGACTTGCCGGTAACGAGATTGAACAAGGTATTGGGATACCGACGATCGAATCTCGGGCAAGTAACGTACCGATTGACAAAGGGAATTGTATACGGGATTACTTGAATCCTCGACATCATGGTTCATCCGATGAGATCATCGAGGAGCATGTGGGAGCCAACATGGGTATCCAGATCCCGCTGTTGGTTATTGACCGAAGAGTCGTCTCGGTCATGTCTGCGTGTCTCCCGAACCCGTAGGGTCTACACACTTAAGGTTCGGTAACGCTAGGGTTGTAGAGATATTAGTATGCGGTAACCCGAAAGTTGTTCGGAGTCCCAGATGAGATCCCGGATGTCATGAGGAGTTCCGGAATGGTCCGGAGGTGAAGATTTATATATAGGAAGTCCAGTTTCGGCCATCGGGAAAGTTTTGGGGGTAATCGGTATTGTACCGGGACCACCGGAAGGGTCCCAGGGGTCCACCGGGTGGGGCCACCTATCCCGGAGTGCCCCATGGGCTGAAGTGAGAGGGGAACACAAGTTGTTGTGGGCGTTGATTTTGTCAATTTACTTGTCGTTACTAGTCTTATCTTGATTCGGCGGCATCATGGGATGAAGCGGCCAGGACCGACCTTACACGTATGCTTACGTGAGACTGGTTCCACCGACTAACATGCACTAGTTGCATAAGGTGGCTAGCGGGTGTCTGTCTCTCCCACTTTAGTCGGATCGGATTCGATGAAAAGGGTCCTTATGAAGGGTAAATAGAAATTGGCATATCACGTTGTGGTTTTGGCGTAGGTAAGTAACATTCTTGCTAGAAACCTATAGCAGCCACGTAAAAACTTGCAAGAACAATTAGAGGACGTCTAACTTGTTTTTGCAGCATGTGCCATGTGATGTGATCTAGCCAAAAGGATGTGATGAATGATATATGTGATGTATGAGATCGATCATGTTCTTGTAATAGGAATCACGACTTGCATGTCGATGAGTATGACAACCGGCAGGAGCCATAGGAGTTGTCTCAATTTATTTATGACCTGCGTGTCAACATAAACGTCATGTAATTACTTTACTTTATTGCTAAACCGTTAGCCATAGTAGTAGAAGTAATAGATGACAAGACAACTTCATGAAGACACGATGATGGAGATCATGGTGTCATGCCGGTGCCGATGATGATCATGGCGCCCCGAAGATGGAGATCAAAAGGATCAAATGATATTGTCCATATCATGTCACTATTTGATTGCATGTGATGTTTATCGTGTTTTTGCTTCTTATTTGCTTAGAATGACGGTAGTAAATAAGATGATCCCTCACATAATTTCAAGAAAGTGTTCCCCCTAACTGTGCGCCGTTGCGAAAGTTCGTTGTCTCGAAGCACCACGTGATGATCGGGTGTGATAGATTCTAACGTTCACATACGACGGGTGTAAGCCAGATTTACACATGCAAAACACTTAGGTTGACTTGACGAGCCTAGCATATACAGACATGGCCTCGGAACACGGAAGACCGAAAGGTCGAACATGAATCGTATAGAAGATACGATCAACATGAAGATGTTCACCGATGATGACTAGTCCGTCTCACATGATGATCGGACATGGCCTAGTTGACTCGGATCATGTATCACTTAGATGACTAGAGGGATGTCTGTCTGAGTGGGAGTTCATTAAATAATTTGATTAGATGAACTTAATTATCATGAACTTAGTCTAAAAACCTTTGCAAAATGTCTTGTAGATCAAATAGCCAACGCTCATGTCAACCTCAACTTCAACACGTTCCTAGAGAAAACCAAGCTGAAAGATGATGGCAGCAACTATATGGACTGGGTTCGGAACCTGACGATGATCCTCATAGCTGCCAGGAAAGCATATGTCCTAGAAGCACCGCTAGGTGAAGCACCCATCCCAGAGAACCAAGACATTATGAACGCTTGGCAGTCGCGTGCTGATGATTACTCCCTCATTTAGTGCGGCATGCTTTACAGCTTAGAACCGGGGCTCCAAAAGCGTTTTGAGCAACACGGAGCATATGAGATGTTCGAAGAGCTGAAAATGGTTTTCCAAGCTCATGCCCGGGTCGAGAGATATGAAGTCTCCGACAAGTTCTACAGTTGTAAGATGGAGGAAAATAGTTCTGTCAGTGAGCACATACTCAAAATGTCGGGGTTGCACAATCGCTTGTCCCAGCTGGACATTAACCTCCTGGATGAGGCGGTCATTGACAGAATCCTTCAGTCGCTCCCACCTAGCTACAAGAGCTTTGTGATGAACTACAATATGCAGGGGATGGTGAAAACTATTCCTGAAGTATTTTCAATGCTGAAATCAACGAAGGTGGAAATCAAAAAGGAACATCAAGTGTTGATGGTCAATAAAACCACTAGTTTCAAGAAAGGCAAGGGTAAGAAGAATTTCAAGAAGGACGACAAGGGAGTTGCCGCGCCCGGTAAATCAGTTGCCGGGAAGAAGCCAAAGAATGGACCCAAACCTGAGACTGAGTGCTTTTATTGCAAGGGAAAGGGACACTGGAAGCGGAACTGCCCCAAATACTTAGCGGACAAGAAGGCCGGCAAACTAAAGGTATATGTGATATACATGTAATTGATGTGTACCTTACCAGTACTCATAGTAGCTCCTGGGTATTCGATACTGGTGCAGTTGCTCATATTTGTAACTCAAAATAGGAGCTGCAGAATAAGCAGAGACTGGCGAAGGATGAGGTGACGATGCGCATCGGGAATGGTTCCAAGGTCGATGTGATCGCCGTCGGCACGCTACCTCTACATTTACCTACAGGATTAGTTTTAAACCTCAATAATTGTTATTTAGTGCCAGCTTTGAGCATGAACATTGTATCTGGATCTCGTTTAATACGAGATGGCTACTCATTTAAATCCGAGAATAATGGTTGTTCTATTTATATGAGAGACATGTTTTATGGTCATGCCCCGCTGGTCAATGGTTTATTCTTAATGAATCTCGAATGTGATGTTACACATATTCATAGTGTGAATACCAAAATATGTAAGATTGGTAATGATAGTCCCACATATCTGTGGCACTGCCGCCTTGGTCACATCGGTGTCAAACGCATGAAGAAGCTTCAAACAGATGGACTTTTGGAGTCTCTTGATTTCAAATCATTTGACACGTGCGAACTATGCCTCATGGGTAAAATGACCAAGACTCCGTTCTCCGAAACAATGGAGTGAGTACTTATTGGAAATTATACATACTGATGTGTGCGGTCCAATGAGTGTTGAGGCTCGCGGTGGCTATCGTTATGTTCTCACTCTCACTGATGACTTAAGTAGATATGGGTATGTCTATTTGATGAAACACAAGTCTGAGACCTTTGAAAAGTTCAAGGAATTTCAGAATGAGGTAGAGAATCAATGTGACCGAAAGATAAAATTCTTACGGTCAGATTGTGGGGGAGAATATTTAAGTCACAAATTTGGTTCGCACTTAAGGAAATGTGGAATCGTTTCACAACTCACGCCGCCTGGAACGCCTCAGCGTAACAGTGTGTCCGAGCGTCGTAATCGCACTCCATTGGATATGGTGCGATCTATGATGTCACTCACTGATTTACCGCTATCATTCCGGGGATACGCTCTAGAGACAACTACATTCACTTTAAATAGGGCACCGTCTAAATCCGTTGAGACGACACCGTATGAATTATGGTTTGGGAAGAAACCTAAGCTGTCGTTTCTAAAAGTTTGGGGATGCGATGCTTATGTCAAGAAACTTCAACCTGAAAAGCTCGAACCCAAGTCGGAAAAATGCGTCTTCATAGGATACCCTAAGGAAACCATTGGGTATACCTTCTACCTCAGATCCGAAGGCAAGATCTTTATTGCCAAGAGCGGGTCCTTTCTGGAGAAAGAGTTGCTCTTGAGAGAAGTAAGTGGGAGGAAAGTAGAACTCGATGAAGTACTGCCTCTTGAACCAGAAAGTAGCGCAGCTTAGGAAGATGTTCCTATGGTGCCTGCACCGACTAGAGAGGAAGTTAATGATGATGATCAAGGTACTTCGGATCAAGTTGCTACTGAACTTCGAAGGTCCACAAGGACACGTTCCACACCAGAATGGTATGGCAACCCTGTCATGGAAATCATGTTGTTAGACAACGGTGAACCTTCGAACTATGAAGAAGCAATGGCGGGCCCAAATTCCAACAAATGGCTTGAAGCCATGCAATCCGAGATAGGATCCATGTATGAAAACAAAGTATGGACTTTGACAGACTTGCCCGATGATCGGCGAGCGATAGAGAATAAATGGATCTTTAAGAAGAAGACGGACGCGGATGGTAATCTTACCATCTATAAGGCTCGACTTGTCGCTAAGGGTTATCGACAAGTTCAAGGGGTTGACTACGATGAGACCTTCTCACCCATAGCGAAGCTGAAGTCCGTCCGAATCATGTTAGCAATTGCTACATACTATGATTATGAGATATGGCAAGTGGACGTCAAAACGGCATTCCTTAACGGCTTTCTTAAGGAAGAATTGTATATGATGCAGCCGGATGGTTTTGTCGATCCTAAGAATGCTAACAAGGTATGCAAGCTCCAGCGCTCCATCTCGGAGTTGGAACATTTGCTTTAATGAAATGATCAAAGCGTTTGGGTTCATGCAGACTTATGGAGAACCTGCGTTTACAAGAAAGTGAGTGGGAGCTCTGTAGCATTTCTCATATTATATGTGGATGACATACTTTTGATGGGAAATTATATAGAACTTTTGGACAGTATTAAGGTCTACTTGAATAAGTGTTTTTCGATCAAGGACCTTGGAGAAGCTGCTTACATATTAGGCATCAAGATCTATAGAGATAGATCAAGATGCCTCATAGGTCTTTCACAAAGCACATACCTTGATAGGATATTGAAGAAGTTCAATATGGATCAGTCCAAGAAGGGGTTCTTGCCTGTGTTGCAAGGTGTGAAATTGAGCTCAGCTCAATGTTCGACCACGGCAGAAGATAGAGAAAAGATGAGTGTCGTCCCCTATGCCTCGGCCATAGGGTCTATCATGTATGCCATGCCGTGTACCAGACCTGATGTAAACCTTGCCGTGATTTTGGTAGGTAGGTACCAAAGTAATCCCGGCATGGAACACTGGACAGCGGTCAAGAACATCCTGAAGTACCTGAAAAGGACTAAGGATATGTTTCTCATATATGGAGGTGATGAGGAGCTCGTCGTAAAGGGTTACGTCGATGCTAGCTTCGACACAGATCTGGATGACTCTAAGTCACAAACCGATTACGTGTATATTTTGAATGATGGGGCAGTAAGCTGGTGCAGTTGCAAGCAAAGTGTCGTGGCGGGATCTACATGTGAAGCGGAGCACATGGCAGCCTCGTAGGCAGTGCATGAAGCAATCTAGATGAAGGAGTTCATCACCGACCTAGGAGTCATACCCAATGCATCGGGGCCGATCACTCTCTTCTGTGACAACACTAGAGCTATTGCCCTTGCCAAGGAGCCCAGGTTTCACAAGAAGACCGGGCACATCAAGCGTCGCTTCAACTCCCATTCGTGAAAATGTTCAAGATGGAGACATAGATATTTGCAAAGTACATACGGATCTGAATGTCGCAGATCCGTTGACTAAACCTCTTCCGCAAGCAAAACATGATCAACACCAGAACTCTATGGGTGTTCGATTCATCACAATGTAACTAGATTATTGACTCTAGTGCAAGTGGGAGACTGTTGGAAATATGCCCTAGAGGCACTAATAAATTGATTATTATTATATTTCCTTGTTCATGGTAATTGTCTATTGTTCATGCTATAATTGTGTTATGCGGAAATCGTAACACATGTGTGAATACATAGACCACAACATGTCCCTAGTGAGCCTCTAGTTAACTAGCTCGTTGATTTATAGATAGTCATGGTTTCCTGACTATGGACATTGGATGTCATTGATAACGGGATCACATCATTAGGAGAATGATGTGATGGATAATACCCAATCCTAAGCATAGCACAAGATCGTGTAGTTCGTTTGCTAGAGCTTTTCCAATGTCAAGTATCATTTCCTTAGACCATGAGATCGTGTAACTCCTGGATGCTGTAGGAGTGCTTTGGTTGTACCAAACGTCACAACGTAACTGGGTGACTATAAAGGTATACTACAGGTATCCCCGAAAGTATCTGTTGGGTTGACACGGATCGAGACTTGGATTTGTCACTCCGTATGACGGAGAGGTATCTCTGGGACCACTCGGTAATGCATCATCATAATGAGCTCAATGTGACCAAGTGTTTGGTCATGGGATCATGCATTACGGTACGAGTAAAGTGACTTGCCGGTAACGAGATTGAACGAGGTATTGGGATACCGACGATCGAATCTCGGGCAAGAACGTACCGATTGACAAAGGGAATTGTATATGGGATTACTTGAATCCTCGAAATCGTGGTTCATCCGATGAGATCATTGATGAGCATGTGGGAGCCAACGTGGGTATCCAGATCCTGCTGTTGGTTATTGACCGGAGAGTCGTCTCGGTCATGTCTGTGTGTCTCCCGAACCCGTAGGGTCTACACACTTAAGGTTCGGTAACGCTAGGGTTGTAGAGATATTAGTATGCGGTAACCCGAAAGTTGTTTGGAGTCCCGGATGAGATCCCAGACGTCACGAGGAGTTCCGGAATGGTCTGGAGGTGAAGATTTATATATAGGAAGTCCAGTTTCAGCCATCGGGAAAGTTTCGGGGGTAATCGGTATTGTACCGGGACCACCGGAAGGGTCCCGGGGGTCCACCGGGTGGGGCCACCTATCCCGGAGGGCCCCATGGGCTGAAGTGGGAGGGGAAGCAGCCCCTGGTGGGCTGGTGCACCCCCCATGGGCCTCCCCCTGCGCCTAGGGTTGGAAACCCTAGGGGTGGGGGGCGCCCCACTTGGCTTGGGGGGCAAGTCCCCCTTGGCCGCCGCCCCCCCTTGGAGATCCCATCTCCTAGGGCCGGCGCCCCCCTAGGGGCCCTATATATAGTGGGGGGAGGGAGGGCAGCCATACCCAAGTCCGTGGCCCCTCCCTCTCCCCTCGTAACACCTCTCTCTCGTTGGAGCTTGGCGAAGCCCTGCCGAGATCACCGCTGCTTCCACCACCACACCGTCGTGCTGCTGGATCTCCATCAACCTCTCCTTCCCTTGCTGGATCAAGAAGGATGAGACGTCTTCCCCAACCGTACGTGTGTTGAACGCGGAGGTGCCGTCCGTTCGGCGCTCGGTCATCGGTGATTTGGATCACGACGAGTACGACTCCATCAACCCCGTTCTCTTGAATGCTTCCGCTCGCGGTCTACAAGGGTATGTAGATGCACTCCCCTCTCCCTCGTTGCTAGATGACTCCATAGATTGATCTTGGTGATGCGTAGAAAATTTTAAAAATCTGCTACGTTCCCCAACAGTGGCATCATGAGCTAGGTCTATGCGTAGTTTCTATGCACGAGTAGAACACAAGTTGTTTTGGGCGTTGATTTTGTCAATTTACTTGCCGTTACTAGTCTTATCTTGATTCGGCGGCATCGTGGGATGAAGCGGCCCAGACCGACCTTACACGTACACTTACGTGAGACTGGTTCCACCGACTAACATGCACTAGTTGCATAAGGTGGCTAGCGGGTGTCTGTCTCTCCCACTTTAGTCGGATCGGATTCGATGAAAAGGGTCCTTATGAAGGGTAAATAGAAATTGCCATATCACGTTGTGGTTTTGGCGTAGGTAAGAAATGTTCTTGCTAGAAACCTATAGCAGCCACGTAAAAACTTGCAACAACAATTAGAGGACGTCTAACTTGTTTTTACAGCATGTGCCATGTGATGTGATATGGCCAAAAGGATGTGATGAATGATACATGTGATGTATGAGATTGATCATGTTCTTGTAATAGGAATCACGACTTGCATGTCGATGAGTATGACAACTGGCAGGAGCCATAGGAGTTGTCTTTATTTATTTATGACCTGCGTGTCAACATAAACGCCATGTAATTACCTTACTTTATTGCTAAACCGTTAGCCATAGTAGTAGAAGTAATAGATGACGAGACAACTTCATGAAGACACGATGATGGAGATCATGGTGTCATGCCGGTGACGATGATGATCATGGCGCCCCGAAGATGGAGATCAAAAGGAGCAAATGATACTGGCCATATCATGTCACTATTTGATTGCATGTGATGTTTATCATGTTTTTGCTTCTTATTTGCTTAGAATAGCGGTAGTAAATACGATGATCCCTCACATAATTTCAAGAAAGTGTTCCCCCTAACCATGCGCCATTGCGAAAGTTCGTTGTCTCGAAGCACCACGTGATGATCGGGTGTGATAGATTCTAACATTCACATACGACGGGTGTAAGCCAGATTTACACATGCAAAACACTTAGGTTGACTTGACGAGCCTAGCATGTACAGACATGGCCTCGGAACACGGAAGACCGAAAGGTCAAACATGAATCGTATAGAAGATACGATCAACATGAAGATGTTCACCGATGATGACTAGTACGTCTCACGTGATGATCGGACACGGCCTAGTTGACTCGGATCATGTATCACTTAGATGACTAGAGGGATGTCTGTCTGAGTGGGAGTTCATTAAATAATTTGATTAGATGAACTTAATTATCATGAACTTAGTCTAAAAAACTTTGCAAAATGTCTTGTAGATCAAATGGCCAATGCTCATGTCAACCTCAACTTCAACGCGTTCCTAGAGAAAACCAAGCTGAAAGATGATGCTAGCAACTATACGGACTGGGTCCGGAACCTGAGGATCATCCTCATAGCTGCCAGGAAAGCATATGTCCTAGAAGCACCGCTAGGTGAAGCACCCATCCCAGAGAACCAAGACGTTATGAACGCTTGGCAGTCACGTGCTGATGATTACTCCCTCGATCAGTGCGGCATGCTTTACAGCTTAGAACCGGGGCTCCAAAAGTGTTTTGAGCAACACGGAGCATATGAGATGTTCGAAGAGCTGAAAATGGTTTTCCAAGCTCATGCCCGGGTCAGGAGATATGAAGTCTCCGACAAGTTCTACAGTTCTAAGATGGAGAAAAATAGTTCTGTCAGTGAGCACATACTCAAAATGTCTGGGTTGCACAACCGCTTGTCCCAGCTGGACATTAACCTCCGGGATGAGGCGGTCATTGACAGAATCCTTCAGTCGCTCCCACCTAGCTACAAGAGCTTTGTGATGAGCTACAATATGTAGGGGATGGTGAAAACTATTCCTAAAGTATTTTCAATGCTGAAATCAGCGGAGGTGGAAATCAAAAAGGAACATCAAGTGTTGATGGTCAATAAAACCACTAGTTTCAAGAAAGGCAAGGGTAAGAAGAACTTCTAGAAGGACGGCAAGGGAGTTGCCGCGCTCGGTAAATCAGTTGCCAGGAAGAAGCCAAAGAATGGACCCAAACCTGAGACTGAGTGCTTTTAGTGCAAGGGAAAGGGACACTAGAAGCGGAACTGCCCCAAATACTTAGCGGACGAGAAGGCCGACAACACTAAAGGTATATGTGATATACATGTAATTGATGTGTACCTTACCAGTACTCGTAGTAGCTCCTGGGTATTTGACACCGGTGCGGTTGCTCATATTTGTAACTCAAAACAGGAGCTGCGGAATAAGCAAAGAGTGGCTAAGGACGAGGTGACGATGCGCGTCGGGAATGGTTCCAAGGTCGATGTGATCGCCGTCGGCATGCTACCTCTACATTTACCTATGGGATTAGTTTTAAACCTCAATAATTGTTATTTAGTGCCAGCTTTGAGCATGAACATTGTATCTGGATCTTGTTTAATACGAGATGGCTACTCATTTAAATCCGAGAATAATGGTTGTTCTATTTATATGAGAGATATGTTTTATGGTCATGCCCCGCTGGTCAATGGTTTATTCTTAATGAATCTCGAACGTGATGTTACACATATTCATAGTGTGAATACCAAAAGATGTAAGATTGATAATGATAGTCCCACATATCTGTGGCACTGCCGCCTTGGTCACATCGGTGTCAAACGCATGAAGAAGCTCCATACAGATGGACTTCTTGAGTCTCTTGATTTCAAATCATTTGACACGTGTGAACCATGCCTCATGGGTAAAATGACCAAGACTCCGTTCTCCGGAACAATGGAGCGAGCAACCAACTTATTGGAAATTATACATACTGATGTGTGTGGTCCAATGAGCATTGAGGCTCGCGGTGGCTATCGTTATGTTCTCACTCTCAATGATGACTTAAGTAGATATGGGTATGTCTATTTGATGAAACACAAGTCTGAGACCTTTGAAAAGTTCAAGGAATTTCAGAATGAGGTAGAGAATCAACGTGACAGAAAGATAAAATTCTTACGATCAGATCGTGGGGGAGAATATTTAAGTCATGAATTTGGTACGCACTTAAGGAAATGGGGAATCGTTTCACAACTCACGCCGCTTGGAACGCCTCAGCGTAACGGTGTGTCCGAGCGTCGTAATCACACTCTATTGGATATGGTGCGATCTATGATGTCACTCACTGATTTACCACTATCATTTTGGGGATATGCTCTAGAGACAGCTACATTCACTTTAAATAGGGCACCGTCTAAATCTGTTGAGACAACACTGTATGAATTATGGTTTGGGAAGAAACCTAAGCTATCGTTTCTAAAAGTTTGGGGATGCGATGCTTATGTCAAGAAACTTCAACCTGAAAAGCTCGAACCCAAGTCAGAAAAATGCGTTTTCATAGGATACCCTAAGGAAACCATTGGGTATACCTTCTACCTCAGATCCGAAGGCAAGATCTTTGTTGCCAAGAGCGGGTCCTTTCTGGAGAAAGAGTTTCTGTCGAGAGAAGTAAGTGGGAGGAAAGTAGAACTCGGTGAAGTACTGGCTCTTGAACCAGAAAGTAGCGCAGCTCAGGAAGATGTTCCTGTGGTGCCTGCACCGACTAGAGAGGAAGTTAATGGTGATGATCAAGCTACTTCGGATCAAGTTGCTACTGAACTTCGAAGGTCCACAAGGACACGTTCCACACCAGAATGGTATGGCAACCCTGTCCTGAAAATCATGTTGTTAGACAACGGTGAACCTTCGAACTATGAAGAAGCATTGGCGGGCCCAGATTCCAACAAATAGCTAGAAGCCATGCAATCCGAGATAGGATCCATGTAGGAAAACAAAGTATGGACTTTGACAGACTTGCCCGATGATCGGCGAGCGATAGAGAATAAATGGATCTTTAAGAAGAAGACGAACGCGGATGGTAATGTTACCATCTATAAGGCTCGACTTGTCGCTAAGGGTTATCGACAAGTTCATGGGGTTGACTACGATGAGACCTTCTCACCCGTAGCGAAGCTGAAGTCCGTCTGAATCATGTTAGCAATTGCTGCATACTATGATTGTGAGATATGGCAAATGGACGTCAAAACGGCATTCCTTAACGGCTTTCTTATGGAAGAATTGTATATGATGCAGCCGGATGGTTTTGTCGATCCTAAGAATGCTAACAAGGTATGCAAGCTCCAGCGCTCCATCTATGGGCTGGTGCAAGCATCTCGGAGTTGGAACATTTGCTTTAATGAAATGATCAAAGCGTTTGGGTTTATGCATACTTATGGAGAACCTGCGTTTACAAGAAAGTGAGTGGGAGCTCTGTAGCATTTCTCATATTATATGTGGATGACATACTTTTGATGGGAAATGATATAGAACTTTTGGACAGTATTAAGGTCTACTTGAATAAGTGTTTTTCGATGAAGGACCTTGGAGAAGCTGCTTACATATTAGGCATCAAGATCTATAGAGATAGATCGAGACGCCTCATAGGTCTTTCACAAAGCACATACCTTGATAAGATATTGAAGAAGTTCAATATGGATCAGTCCAAGAAGGGGTTCTTGCCTGTGTTGCAAGGTGTGAAATTGAGCTCAGCTCAATGTCCGACCACGACAGAAGATAGAGAAAAGATGAGTGTCGTCCCCTATGCCTCAGCCATAGGGTCTATCATGTATGCCATGCTGTGTACCAGACCTGATGTAAACCTTGCCGTGAGTTTGGTAGGTAGGTACCAAAGTAATCCCGGCATGGAACACTGGACAGCGGTGTAACATCCCAAATTTTCAATTTGGAATGTTATACATTAGATCATCATGCATATCATATTTTATTTTGATTTTGGGTTTGATCCTAGAAATTTCTACGCAACTCAAGGACCCACGGAGAGAGTTGGGAAATTCATTATTTTCATATTTGAGCTTTCTCAAATTTTGAGAATAGGATCATTTGATTTTATTTATTTTATCATCAATTATTTCTATTACAAAATATGAGAGAGGGAATAAAATGACTTTCCCAAAATAAAGAAATATTGAGGATTTAATAAAAAAATCAAATAAGATTTTATTTCGGAGTTTTTCGTTATTTTATATGAATTTAGGAAAAATGTGTCTTTTTCAAAATTGCATTTAGTCCCCAAATAAATGTTCACCTTGTGCGGCTTGATTTTAGAAGCCAGGGAAAATTTATTTCGGGATTTTTGAAGTCCATTTATTATTTCTTTTTATTTTTTCCGCGCGTAATTATATATAAAAAACGCACCGACCTACGGGCCGTGTCCGACCTGGACACCGGCCCGGGAAGGCTTTATAAGCCGGGGGACCCGACCCCCACAGCCCACCCGACGC
>NC_057797.1:56458750-56471400 GCF_018294505.1 Triticum aestivum | reverse complement strand
CCGCCGTCGCCGCCACCCGCCCCGCCGCCGCCGCACGCCGCCCGAGGTTCGCCGTGCCTCGAAGTCCACGCCCGTTTTTTTATTTTTTTTCCTTAAATAGATCGATTTTTTCTGATTTATTTAAATAGCGAGCGTTCATCCGTTCGTTCGTTCTAGCGAACCTTCGTCGTTTTTCTTTTTCTCGGATTTAATCCGCGATTTTTCTGATCGCGATTCCTGATCTGATTTTTGTTTTAGTATAACTTTTCACTCGTTTATCGGAGTTAGGCGATTCAAGCACCTGGAGTTTCATCTCGAAACCCTCTAACCGTTTAACCAACTTAAACAAGTTTTTGCTACTGTAAAATTTGCCTTAGATCCAGATTAGTAGAACGAAGTTGTTTTCTTTCGCGGTTTGACTTTCGTTGCCTCGTTTGATTTGATTCTTTTTGCAAACCGGAGTTCTTAAAGTGAACCTTCTGGTTAGATCTCTTATTTGAGTTTTACCTGTGCATTAGATGAGTACTTATTGTATGCTTGTTTGTTTGTTTGCGATAGAGTACCCGGAGTGCGCCGCTTGTTACTTCGAATCGCTAGGTTTCCCGGATCATCAGCAAGGCAAGTAACACTTTGATCATACCTCCTACTACCCAGTTTTATTGCATTAGATCAATCCTCAAACATTGCATGATTAGGATCTAATTAAATTGTGGGATGGGAAGTAGTTGAGGTAGTACCTATTACCTGTTTATTATCAAAACTTTGGGAGTTACTTCTACGTTTGCTTATTATGCCATGCTATGCTAGTAAACGTGGATTGGGTGAGTGATATCCATGACAGATGTGAGTTTGTTAATTAATGGTTTATCTAAGGTGGCAACTTAAACACACATCTGGGTGGATTGAGGCATCTGGGTATTCCAGGACTTGCCTGTTTTCTTTTGGACCGCCACCCAGGCTCAAAGGGAGCATTAGACTATTCATACTAGAAACTTCTGTGTGTAGCCACAAGCTATTATGGGCCCTAGCATAGTTGACTAAGTCGTGCGAACTCTTACAGTGGTAGACTAGCAGATGTAGGGGATGTGGGTGGTACGGTCTACCCGATCGTAAGGTGCTAGCGCTTCTGAAAGACTATGTCTCGGTCATCCGTCTTCTCAAACACCATGTAGTGCGAGAAACCAAACGGAGGCGATTGAGTCTTGTGGGGAAAAGTGCGCAAACCTCTGCAGAGTGTAATAAACTAATCATGGTTAGCCGTGTCCCCGGTTATGGACATCTTGAGTATCTAGTACCTGGATTTTCATGTGAATCTCAACATGTTACTCTAAATTAATTTTGTTGGGTTTTATTTAATGATGATGCTTAATTGGGATTGAGGATGCTGTCAACCATTCTCATGTGAATCTCAACCATGCCCTTGTTTGATTGAATGAAGTGAATTGTTTGCTTTTGCCTCATGTGCGTATGGGTAGTGTTCCTCTTTAGACCCCCTCTATTCTTACATCTCATCTTTTCTAAACGCTCAGATGCCTCCGAGACATGACCCCGGATTTACCTTTCCACCGAAGCTCACCCAGTTGATCCAGCAGCAGAACACATTGATGCAGTTGCTAGTCCAGAATCAGAATCAGGGGAACAACAACAACAACCCACCACCACCACCACCTGTTGATCACTTAGCCCATTTTCTTAGGCTGAATCCGCCGGTGTTTTCCAGTAGCACTGATCCGATAGTAGCAGATGATTGGCTACGCAAGACAGCTAGAGAGTTGACCACCGCAGGATGCACGGATGCGGAGAAGGTGAAGTTTGCCGCACATCAGCTTGAAGGACCCGCAGCATCATGGTGGGAGAATTTCACAGCCACTTTCCCTGTCGACACTGTCACATGGGACCAGTTTCAGCAGGCTTTTCGTACTGCCTATGTTTCAGCAGGAGCTATGGCCATGAAGAAGCGTGAGTTTCGCAACTTGCGCCTAGGATGGCGGACAGTTGGCCAGTATGTGGAGGAATTTAGTAAACTAGCACGTTATGCCCCAGATGACATCGCTACGGATGCAGCAAAGCAGGAGAAGTTTCTGGAAGGACTGAATGATGAGTTGAGCATGCAGTTGATGGTAGCAACTTTCAACAACTACCAGGAGTTGGTAGATCGTGCTCTTATGATTGAAGGCAAGCAGCAGCAAATTGAAAATCGTAAGAGGAAGTATGGACAAGGGAAGTACAATTCAGGAGCTCAGTAGAAGCCACGTTTTACCCCTAGACCGGGAGGACATTTTCAGCATACCCATGGAGGAGGTAGCTCGCATAATCACAATGGCACCAGAAGTGGTAATGGGAATGGAGGAAGCAACGGCCAGAACCGCACCAATCCATCAACCCCAGCCAAGAAGGACCTAAGCCAAGTCACTTGCTTTAAGTGTTCGAAGACCGGACATTATGCTAATGAATGTCCTGAATTACAAAATGGAAATAGCAATGGAAGCTCTGGGAAGAAGCCGAACCCTTTCAACAGGGGGCAGGTGAACCACGTTAGCGTGGAGGAGGTTGAAGCTCAGCCTGATGTAGTAATAGGTAAGTTTTTGGTTAAGTCATTTACTGCAGTCGTTCTTTTTGATACTGGCGCATCGATTCATACATCTCAAGGGGATTTGTGGATAAGTATAACCTGTCAACCCAAGCCCTTAGGTCAACCATGTTAGTAACCTCGCCTGGAGTAGAGTATATGGCTAGTCGATGGTGTGATCAGTTACCATTAAGGATTGGTAACTATGTTTTTCCCTCAGACCTAATAGTATTGGAATCCCAAGGATTGGATGTGATATTAGGCATGGATTGGTTATCAAAGTATGAAGGGAATATTGAATGTGCTAGTAAGTCAATTTTGCTTACCACACCAGAAGGGAGAAGGATCAAGTATGTATCCCGACATGTGCCAAAGAGGACACAAGTAAATTGCTTAATAGGAGTTGTGCAGGAGGAAGTACCAGTGGTAAGGGATTTCCCTGAAGTATTTCCAGAAGAATTGCCAGGCATGCCACCGGATAGAGATATTGAGTTTTTGATTGAGCTATTGCCAGGCACAGGGCCAATATCAAAGAGACCATATAGGATGCCAGCAAAGGATTTGGTGGAAATTAAGAAGCAGATTAAGGAATTACTGGATAAAGGATATATTCGCCCAAGTTCCTCGCCTTGGGGATCGCCAGTACTTCTAGTGGAGAAGAAGGATGGATCGTTAAGGATGGTTGTTGATTATCGAGGATTGAATGAAGTAACGATCAAGAACAAGTACCCACTACCTATGATCAATGATCTGTTTGATCGATTGCAAGGAGCTAAGGTATTTTCCAAGATCGATCTGTGATCAGGATACCACCAGTTAAAGATTAGAGAACAGGATATTCCTAAGACAGCTTTTACCACCAGGTATGGGTTGTACGAGTATACTGTTATGTCATTTGGTCTGACTAACGCACCCGCATATTTTATGAACATGATGAACAAAGTGTTTATGGAGTTTTTGGATAAGTTCGTCGTAGTGTTCATTGATGATATCCTGGTTTACTCGAAGAATGAAGAAGAGCATAAGGAACATTTGCGATTGGTACTTGGAAAGCTCAGAGAACATCAACTATATGCCAAGTTTAGCAAATGTGAGTTTTGGTTGAAGGAAGTAGGATTCCTTGGACATGTTATATCTGGAGAAGGTATAGCAGTAGATCCCGCTAAAGTTGATACCGTGACCAAATGGGAAGCACCGACCACGGTTGGAGAGATACGGAGTTTTCTTGGACTTGCAGGATACTACCGGAGATTTATTGAGAATTTCTCAAAGATTGCGAAGCCTATGACTGAGTTGTTGAAGAAGGATACCAAGTTCAAATGGACTGAGGAATGTGAGGTTAGTTTCCAGGAGTTGAAGAAACGTTTGGTTACTTCACCAGTGTTGATTTTGCCAGACCGGACCAAAGATTATGAGGTGTATTGCGACGCTTCACATCGAGGACTTGGAGGAGTGCTTATGCAGGAAGGGAGAGTTGTTTCATATGCTTCAAGACAACTGAAACCTCATGAGTTGAATTATGCTACGCATGATTTGGAGTTAGCAGCCGTAGTGCATGCATTGAAAATATGGAGACATTTCCTCATTGGAAATCATTGTGAGGTGTACACGGATCATAAGAGTTTGAGGTACATTTTCACGCAGAAGGAGTTAAACCTCAGACAAAGGAGATGGTTGGAGCTCATCAAGGATTATGATATGAGATTGCATTACCATCCCGGAAAGGCTAATGTAGTAGCTGACGCATTAAGCCGTAAGAGCCACGTCAATACATTAATGACGGGAGGAATACCAAGGGAGTTAGCAGAAAATCTTCGTGAACTATGTTTGGAAATAGTTCCAAGAGGCTATGTAGCAGCGTTGGAGATTCATTCTACATTAATCGATAAAATCAGAGAAGCCCAAAGGACTGACAAGGAGATTGCCTCTATAAAGGAGAAACTTAGCAAAGGAAAGGCTAAGGGATTTCGTGAGGATGAGCACGACACCATATGGTTTGAAGATCGTGTTTACGTGCCCAATGACCCGGAGATCAGGAATTTGATTCTGCAAGAGGCACACGATTCACCATATTCAATTCACCCAGGAAATACCAAGATGTATTTGGATTTGAAAGACATTTTCTGGTGGACCAGAATGAAGAAGGATATTGCAGAGTACGTAGCAGTTTGTGATGTATGTCAGAGAGTAAAAGCAGAGCATCAGAAGCCAGCGGGATTCCTACAACCATTGTCGATACCCGAATGGAAGTGGGATAAGTTAGGCATGGCTTTTATCACGGGATTACCTAGGACTCGTTCAGGCTATGACTCGATTTGGGTTGTAGTCGATCGATTGACGAAGGTAGCTCATTTCATCCCAGTAAAGACCACTTACACCAGTGCTAAGTTGGCAAAGATATACATGACTAGGATCGTATGTTTGCATGGAGTTCAAAGGAGTATCGTATCGGATAGAGGAACCCAGTTTACCTCAAAGTTCTGGAAGCAGTTGCACGAAACTTTGGGAACCAGGCTAGAATTCAGTACAACTTTTCATCCACAGACAGATGGACAGACCGAGAGAGTCAATCAGATTTTGGAGGATATGTTGAGAGCTTGTGCGCTAGATTACAGATCTAGTTGGGACGACAATTTGCCAAATGCAGAGTTCTCTTACAACAACAGTTACCAAACCAGTTTAAAGATGGCCCCCTTCGAAGCTTTGTACGGAAGGAGGTGCAGGACACCGTTGTCGTGGGACGAAGTTGGGGATCGCCAGTTGTTTGGACCTGACTTGATTAAAGAGTCTGAACAAAAGGTGAAGTTGATTCGCGACAGGCTCAAGATAGCCCAGTCCAGACAGAAGAGTTATGCAAATTCTAAATGGAAGGAGACAGTTTACGAAGTTGGAGATAGAGCTTATCTTCGAGTATCACCACTTCGGGGAACAAAGCATTTTGGAGTTAAGGGGAAGTTAGCACCATGATTTGTAGGACCATATCGAGTTTTGGAGCGTATGGGAGAAGTGGCCTACAAGTTGGAATTACCCGAAGGATTGTCAGGAGTTCATGATGTGTTCCACGTTTCCCAGTTGAAGAAATGTCACGCTGAGATGGCTGACATACCCCTGAGAGATACAGTGCCATTGGAAACTATTCAGTTGGATAACGATTTGACCTATGAGGAGAAACCAGTTAAGATTCTCGAGTTTGCCAGTCGAGTCACTTGCAGCAAGGTTATCAAGTTTTGCAAAGTTCAGTGGAGCCACCACACGGAGGATGAAGCCACCTGGGAATGAGAGGAAGATTTGCTCAAGGACCACCCTCACCTATTTTCTAGCCAACCCGAATCTCGAGGGCGAGATTCATCTTAAGGGGGGTAGGTTTGTAACATCCCAAATTTTCAATTTGGAATGTTATACATTAGATCATCATGCATATCATATTTTATTTTGATTGTGGGTTTGATCCTAGAAATTTCTACGCAACTCAAGGACCCACGGAGAGAGTTGGGAAATTCATTATTTTCATATTTGAGCTTTCTCAAATTTTGAGAATAGGATCATTTGATTTTATTTATTTTATCATCAATTATTTCTATTCCAAAATATGAGAGAGGGAATAAAATGACTTTCCCAAAATAAAGAAATATTGAGGATTTAATAAAAAATCAAATAAGATTTTATTTCGGAGTTTTTCGTTATTTTATTTGAATTTAGGAAAAATGTGCGTTTTTCAAAATTGCATTTAGGCCCCAAATAAATGTTTACCTTGTGCGCCTTGATTTTAGAAGCCCAGGAAAATTTATTTCGGGATTTTTGGAGTCCGTTTAGTATTTATTTTTATTTTTTTCTGCGCGTAATTATATAAAAAAACGCACCGACCTACGGTCCGTGTCTGACCTGGACACCCGCACGGGAAGGCTTTATAAGCCGGGGGACCCGACCCCCACAGCCCACCCGACGCGCCCCAAACCCTGGCCCGCCGCCAGCGCCGCCGCCGCCGCTACCCGCCCCGCCGCCGCCGCCGGACGCCGCCCGAGGTTCACCGCGCCTCAAAGTCCGCGCCCGTTTTTTTATTTTTTTTCCAAAAAACCGTTCGGTTTTTCCATCGGTTTTTTTTGATTTGTTTTTTTTATATATTGGTTTTTTCCGATTTATTTAAATAGTGAGCGTTCGTCCGTTCGTTCGTTCTAGCGAACGTTCGTCGTTTTTCTTTTTCTCGGATTTAATCCGTGATTTTTCTGATCGCGATTCCTGATCCGATTTTCGTTTTAGTATAACTTTTCGCTCGTTTATTGGAATCAGGCGATTCAAGCACCTGGAGTTTCATCTCGAAACCCTCTAATCGTTTAACCAACTTAAACAAGTTTTTGCTACTGTAAAATTTGCCTTAGATCCAGATTAGTAGAACGAAGTTGTTTTCTTTCGCCGTTTGACTTTCGTTGCCTCGTTTGATTTGATTCTTTTTGCAAACCGGAGTTCTTAAAGTGAACCTTCTGGTTAGATCTCTTATTTGAGTTTTACCTGTGCATTAGATGAGTACTTATTGTATGCTTGTTTGTTTGCGATAGAGTGCCCGGAGTGCGCCGCTTGTTACTTCGAATCGCTAGGTTTCCCGGATCATCAGCAAGGCAAGTAACACTTTGATCATACCTCCTACTACCCAGTTTTATTGCATTAGATCAATCCTCAAACATTGCATGATTAGGATCTAATTAAATTGTGGGATGGGAAGTAGTTGAGGTAGTACCTATTACCTGTTTATTATCAAACCTTTGGGAGTTACTTCTACGTTTGCTTATTATGCCATGCTATGCTAGTAGACGTGGATTGGGTGAGTGATATCCATGACAGATGTGAGTTTGTTAGTTAATGGTTTATCTAAGGTGGCAACTTAAACACACATCTGGGTGGATTGAGGCACCTGGGTATTCCAGGACTTGCCTGTTTTCTTTTGGACCGCCACCCAGGCTCAAAGGGATCATTAGACTATTCATACTAGAAACTTCCGTGTGCAGCCACAAGCTATTATGGGCTCTAGCATAGTTGACTAAGTCATGCGAACTCTTACAGTGGTAGACTAGCAGATGTAGGGGATGTAGGTGGTACGGTCTACCCGATCGTAAGGTGCTAGCGCTTCTGAAAGACTATGTCTCGGTCATCCGTCTTCTCAAACACCATGTAGTGCGAGAAACCAAACGGAGGCGATCGAGTCTTGTGGGGAAAAGTGCGCAAACCTCTGCAGAGTGTAATAAACTAATCATGGTTAGCCGTGTCCCCGATATGGACATCATGAGTATCTAGTACCTGGATTTTCATGTGAATCTCAACATGTTACTCTAAATTAATTTTGTTGGGTTTTGTTTAATGATGATGCTTAATTGGGATTAAGGATGCTGTCAACCATTCTCAATGTTTAACAACCACCATGATAGTAATTAAATTTATTCCTTTGAAGTAGGGAAAATTTGGCTTTACGCAAAGAGAGAAGTGCATATTTCAACCCTCAACTTTTGCCCTAGTCTAATTTACAACCCCGAACTCCAATACCATCTAAATTACAACCCCCAACTCTCAAAACCGGCTAGGATTCAACCCTCCCCTCTCTGTTGACCGGTTTTGACCAGTCAGCATGCCACATCAGCAAAAAATGCAAAATTTCCAAGGAAACAACCTGTAAAATCGAAGAAAATCTAGGAAAAGAAATAAGAAATCCAATTTCCGAAAAACACGGAAAATAAAAAAACGAATTTCCAAAAAAAATCCAGAAACTCAAATTCCAGAAAAAAATCATTTTTTATTTTCCCTAGCTTTTTTCGTGAATAATTTTTTTGGAATTTTACCTTTTTATATTTTTCCCTGATCTTATAGATTTTTATTTACTTTTTCTTGAAATTTTGAAAAAAATTTCTGACGTGGCATGCTGATTGGACCCGTTGACTAGTCAAAACTGGTCACCCTAGGTCAAAACCGGGTCAACAGGGAGGGGAGGGTTGAATCCTGACCGGTTTTGAGACTTGGGGGTTGTAATTTAGACGGTATTAAAGTTCAGGGTTGTAAATTAGACTAGGGTAAGAGTTCAGGGTTGAAATATGCACTTCTCTCATTTATATATATGCATAACGTGTACAATATGTAATATCGTAAAATACCAGCAAACGAAAAAGAATTAAATGGAAAACACAAAATTAAAAGAAAAAAGAAATCATGAATCCAAACCCCCGCAAATATTTTAGTACCGGTTGGTGTTAGCAACCGGTACTAAAGGGCTCCCCGCCCCTGGCGCTGGCTCGTGTCACGTGGTGGCCCTTTAGTGGCGGTTCATGCAAAACCGATACTAAAGGGGGGACCTTTACTCCCCACCCTTTAGTGCCGGTTACAAAATCGACACTGAAGGCCCTTACGAACCGGTGCTATAGCCCGGTTCTGCACTAGTGGGATTGCAACAAGGAAATACAATTATCAAAGAGCAATTATCATAATTAAATTCCTTAAAATCCAAAATAGTGGGTTCATTGCTATGTAAAGTTTTGACCTCACTACTACTGGATGCTGCTAACGCGACACTACGATCGGAGACCCTTCGAGAAACTATGTGCGATGCCATAATCGCAATTGGTGCTGTATGAAAACCGTCAGAAATGTGTAAAACGTTTGCGATGACGGATGCATCAAACACGGTTCAGGTTTTAGTTGCGTGTGTGATGAAGGGCATACGGTTCAGTTCAATGAACTGTTTGCGATGAGGAGGAACAAAAGAAATGGGCAGCTAGATGGAGGCGTGTGTGATACACAGCATACGGTTCACTCGGATGAACTGTTTGTGATTAGGCAACACAAAAGAAACGGTTAGCCAGATCAAAGGTATGTGCGATATACGTCATGTGGTTCACTCGGATGAATTGTTTGCGTTGAGACATGAGAACAGAAACGGTTCAACTTAACAAGATGTGTGTGATACGCGACAAACGGGTCTGTAATCAGAAATGTGTCTGAAGACCGATAAGAACACAGACGGTTGCTGCTAGTAAGACGTGTGTGTTGTGCGATGGGATTGCATACAGAACAACAACATATGTATATACACACACTTATAAGGACATGCTTGCATAACCAAATTAAACATCCACTTACATATGTGGCTACTACAACCATGGCATTTGCACACACCAAAGTAAACTATTACATGCATACTTACATAAATGGCTACTACACACATGACATTTCCACACACACCAATAAAGTAAACTATATATTACATGCATGATTAACTAGCATAAACGATCATCTGATCATCATCTACTTGTTGTGACGCTTGCTCTTCTTGTGGCTCGATCCGGGCTCATCGATCTGGGTAACGAGGCACTTCCTCATGTCAACAATCCGCCTGTGCATCTCGTAGCATGTGTACATGCTCTTGGCCGCGAACCAGAGGTGAGGTTCATCCATTTGCCGCATCTAGGCCTTGTGCCAGGATACGGGACTTGTTCTCTGGGCATCCTGCTTCATCTTTTCATAGTAGGGGTCGATGATGGCTGAGGCGAGTTCGACCAGGGAGTCCTGCTTCGTGCTGCCCCAGACCCTGTAGTGGTCACGGATTTCGATAAGGTTCTTGTAGGCCAAGCTCGTAACACTGAGCGCTTTTACAACGTCTTTGGTATCCATCGTGGCGAACTTGTAGTCGGTGCTGTTGACAAACCTGTTGAAATGGTCGCAAGGCCCTGTGGCCATGCAGTAGTGGTAGATGAGGACATGATGACGCACGCACAACTGAGCGACGGCAACCTTCTGATCTATGCCAGGACAACCGGCGGTGTACTGGAGGTCGATGCCGACTGTCGTGGTTCTACTCTGACAGTGATGTAGGGGGGTATGTATGGAGAGGCTAGATCTCAGCTATTGGGAAGTTGTAAACACGCCAAGATGTACAAGTTCAGGCCCTTCGCGGAGGAAGTAACAGCCCTACGTCTCGGTGCCCGGAGGCGGTCGACTGGATTACTGGCGTGTGAATAACAGGGGTGCGAACCCTTCATACTGAGGAGGGGGTGGCTTATATAGAGTTCGCCGGCCCCCTCCTGCCCTCAGTAATGCAGGGTTTAAGGTACATTTAAGGTTGGGCGTTACTGGTAACACCCCTAATAAAGTGCTATAATGACCATAAAGACTACTTAACAACTGACCGTTTGCCTGCGGAGTGACTATAGGTCTCCTGGCGGTTGAGTGGTTGGCTTCATGGTCGAGTGATAGCTTTCTGGTCGAGTGTCTTGAATCCGTCGAGTGGGATACCTTCAAGTCGATTGAAAGGTGACTTCTCCTAGGGATGTCCTAGGGTAGGGCTTCTTGGACAGGTCCGTGCCCCTACCCTAGGTACATGGCTTCATCATTAGCCCCCGAATGGATCGAGGTTAGAGTGGGGAAAGAGTTGGAGATCTTTCCGACTGGTTCTTTGGGCTACGTGAGCGCCTCGTTTCGGGTCAATCGTCACGGATGACGTTGCCAACCTTTTTCAGTCGCCTTGATCCATTCCAGGCCTTTCGTCGAGTGAATTTTTTTATTTGTGACATACCGAGCATCGGTGCGGGCGGGGTCTTCCGTTTTGACAAGTTGTTCTGCAGCCCTCGGATGTCATGGGATTTCGGATTTTGGGAAGCGCGCGGGACGGGAGCGGCCGCAGTAATCGGAAGCGATAAAGCAGAAGCTCCTCGATCCCCGTGTCGCCTTTTTCGCCACGTACTGCGCGCGCGTCCGCTGTGGGATTTGACTGGATAGTTTGGGCCTACCAGTCAGCCACTCGGGAGCGGCCCCTTATAAATCGCCGGCTCGGGGTTTCCAAGCAGTGCGCTCTCTTCTCCTCCTTTCTTCTTCCTCTCTCCCTTCGCAAGTCCTTCCGCCACCTCCATTCTCGCCCCAGCGCAGCAGGCCCGTGCGAGACCTTGCCGGCGACGATGACGAAGGGCAAGACCTCCGCTCTGGAGCGCGCGAAGAAGGCGGCGGCGGCGGGGAAAGGGAAGAGGTTTGCTCGGGGCGGATCTTCCTCTAGGACCGCTCTGCCCAAAGGTTGGATCCAGGGCGACTGGATGCCGTCGGTGCTCCGGCAAGAGGATCTCGACGACATGGTCAAGGGGGGGGGGGTCATTCCCCACGAAGCCGCGCGTCTTCCGGGGGGAGAGATCGAGCCTCAACCCCGCGACGGTGAGTGCGTGCTCCTAGCCACCCACATCGACCAAGGGTTTTCTCTGCTGCCCCATCCTTTTTTCCGGAGCTTCTTGAACTTCTTTGGAGCGCAACTCCACCACTTTGCTCCCAACTCCATTGTATACCTTGCCGCTTTCATTTCCATGTGTGAGGCTTTCTTGGGTTGCCGCCCCCATTGGGGACTTTTCAAGCACATCTTTACCTGCCGTTCTCAATCGGTCAAGAAGGCCAAGTCGAGTGACGAGAGGACGCAGGTGATCTAGTTGTGCGGGGGCTTGGCGATCCAGACGAGGGGGAAGAGCTGTTTTCCATCCATTACTTTCCCGGAGTCGGTCCGTGGTTGGCAGGCGACCTGGTTCTACTGTCAGGACCAGGCAACCCCAGGACAGTCGACTGGTCTCCCTCCTTTCTCACTCGACCGAGCTGAAAAACCTGCTTCTCTGAAAGTGGCGCCGGAGGAAAGGGCCCAAGTCAAAGTGCTGGCCGGTCGAGTGGTTGAGCTTGTCCGTGAGGGCGTGACGGGCATGGATTTGCTGGAGGTCTTCCTCCGGAGGCGCATCCAACCGCTCCAGGCTCATGACCACCCGATGTGGCTGTACTCGGGTCTTGACGACACCACTCGGATCCACCCGAAGGAGGTCACTGATGAGATGCTGGAGGGGTGGCTGTCAAGCATCACAGGAAACAAGGACAACCCCCGAGGAGCCAAGAGGGTAATTCCACTTGACAACTCATACGACGTGGACCAGGTATGTCTCTATGCTCCTGACTGAGATCTTGTTTTTCTTCATTGGTCTTCTTTGAGTTGGTCGATTGACCTTTGTCTCGCCTGTTGTTTTTCAGGCGACTATTGAGATGTACTCGATGCCCAATGGGGCACAGGGGCCAACTGAGGAAGGGGAGGTGAGCGGAGGTGAGAGCGGGG
>NC_057797.1:56411106-56458403 GCF_018294505.1 Triticum aestivum | reverse complement strand
CTCTTCTCCTACGCCGACTGGAAAGGCTCCCAAGCATCCGCACGTAGCGCCGTCCAAGCCGCCCAAGGCTCTGCCCAAGATGAAGATGGCCGTCCCCACCATTTCTGGGTAATAATAAAACTTGTTTTCCTTTGTCGACCGTGGACGGATCCTTGGTCGATCCATTGAGCCAACCGACTGACTCTCGAGGCTTGCAGTGCTGCTACTTCTGAGATCTCCGCCAAGGATGACGACCAAGAGATGGAGGATGCTGTTACCTCCAACCCTGGTACGATTACTGACATTTCCGCTTTGAGTCGACTAAACATTTATTGCAACCCTGGTTGATTGAACTTTTCCTTTGTAGCCCCTCCTCATGTTATCGACCTCCCGGATGACGACGACAACGGTCCGTTGAGAGTGAGGAGGCACAAGAGGGCCTCGACTGACAAGACCCCCCAATCCGCTCTGGCGTCCGAGGTCGTGGCTCGGGATGGTGGTGACACCACTCGGGCTTCTGTGACCTTCGCCGTTCCTCTGGCGAGTGCGCGGCCCTCGTCGTCGACTGCGGATCCGTCTTCTCTCTTTGCCGCATCCCCCGTCCCTGAGGACGAAGCGGCTGCTGCAAAAGAGGCTATACGCCAGGCAGGGATCATGATGGAGCAAGTGAAGATGGCTCGGGAGGCCAGCCAAGCAGCCTATGACGCGAGTTCGGCTCTTTAGAGCAACGTCCAGGTCAGTCGACTCAACACTTGGTCTATTATGATATGCTGTTTGAAGAGTCTCTTTTCCGAAGATCTTTTGTATCTGTATCTATACACCCACTGGGTGTGTCTGTCAATCCTTGGACGAGTGGGGGCACGCTAAGTGCACCCACTGGGTGTAGTCCCTGAGACTACGGTGGACTGCTGGCAGTCGACTGTAGTCTTTACATTGTGTTGTTGTAGCTGTATTTCTTCACTCGGTTTGGTCGGGCCAGGTCGAGTGGAACTGTATCCGGTCGACTGCGGGTAGTCGACTTTTTCTCTCTTCCTCTTTGTTTTTTTTTGGTCGGACCAGTGGGGGCACGCTGAGTGCACCCACTGGGTGTAGTCCCCGAGACTACTGTCGAATGTTTTTGATTCGGCTGTGGTCTTAGAAACGTCATCATTGTCTCTTAGTTACTCAGAAGCAACTTATCTTGGACGTCTGTCGACTGATTTTTCTTTTTACAGAAATCTTGCGAACTTGTAGCTCGCTATACTGAGTTGGAGAATCAGTAGATCCAGCTCAACCTTAACTTGAAGCTTGCTCAGGAGAATTTGAAGAAGGCGCAAGAAGAAGCAAAAGGTATGGCTAGTGAGGTTCTCCATTCTTAACGGGTGGCCTTTCTTTCTTGTCCATTCTTGATGTTGGTTCCACTCGACGCGCCGCAGATAAACTGGAGGAAGCTCTGAAGAAGAAGGATCAAGACCTTGCAGAGGCACAGAAGGAGGCCTCGAGCAAAACGAAGCTCGCAGAAGAGAAATTGGCTTCGGTCGGAGCCCTTGAACAGGAGAACTCCAGACTGAAAACTGCCCTCGAGACAGCTAATCGAGATGCTAGTCGACTGAAGAAGGAGAAGATGGCTCTGCACGATAAGGCGGGCGAGCTGGCAGGGAAGGCAAAAGATCTGGAGGCTTATCTCGGAGGACTCGCCAAGAAGCTGTTCGTCATGCTCGAAGGTAATTATTCCAACCCGGCTGTCTTGTAGTTGCCGAGCCCGCGTACGGCCACTGTCTTATTCTTGAATCGTGTTTGCAGAATTCTGCCAGAGCTTCGAAGAGGAAACCAGTCGAGTGGAGCCAGGCTTGGATCCCACCAATTCTCTTGTGAAGGATGAGGCTGCTATGAACGTGCTCCGACTGGAGTCTCGTGTTACCAGCATCGTTGATTATCTTGCTCGGCTGAAGGCTGCAATGTCGCGGATCGACACATCACTCTGGCCCAGAATGACACTTCAGAACGACCTCGAGTCCCTGATGGTCCGACTGAATGAAGTCCCGGGTCGAGTGGCGGAATGGAAGAAATCTTCTGCTAGATGTGGTGCTGATGTCGCTCTGTCTCTGGTCCGCATCCACTGCAAGGAGGCGCGAGAAGAAAAGCTGGCCGCCATCCAAGTTGCCAATACCAGGAAGCACAACTTTCAGGACTTCATGGAGACTTTTATTGTTGCTGCCACTCGTATTGCAGATGGGATCGACTTGGACGAGTTCGTCGCCCCTTCCAGTCCTCCTCCTGAGGAATGAAAAACTTCTATGCTTCACTTTAAATTTGCCTCGGAATGCCGAGTGGATTTGTAACCGCTAAACTCCGCCGAGCCGAGGGCTTGAGTACTTTGATCTGAGCTCTGGGACTTTTTAGGCTTTATCTGATCTTGATTTGTCGTTGAATATCTTCATGGTTTGATTCGTCGAGTGGATCTTGATCTTCACTCGGAATAACCTTGTATTTGCGGCGCAGCTCCGAAGGGGAAGGTAGCAGTCGACTCACGGATTGGGTTGTGTCTTGTACTTAGGCGAGCACTGGGCTGTAGCTAAGCCTCCGAGTGGGAGGTTTGCTCTCCACTCGGTAGGATTTTTAAACACTTAGGCAAGCACTGGGCTGCAGCTAAGCCTCCGAGTGGGAGGTTTGCTCTCCACTCGGTAGGATTTTTAAACGCTTAGGCGAGCGCTGGGCTGCAGCTAAGCCCCCGAGTGGGAGGTTTGCTCTCCACTCGGTAGGATTTTTTCAAACTTAGGCAAGTGTCTGACTGCAGCTAAGCCTCTAAGTGGGAGAACTTAGGCGAGTACTAGACTGCAGCTAAGCCCCCGAGTGGGAGGTTTGCTCTTCACTCGGTAGGATTTTTAAACACTTAGGCGAGCACTGGGCTGCAACTAAGCCTCCGAGTGGGAGGATTTCTCTCCACTCGGTAGGATTTTTTCAAACTTAGGCGAGTGTCTGACTGCAGCTAAGCCTCTAAGTGAGAGAACTTAGGCAAGTACTGGACTGCAGCTAAGCCCCCGAGTGGGAGGTTTGCTCTCCACTCGGTAGGATTTTTTCAAACTTAGGCGAGTGCCGGACTGCAGCTAAGTCTCTAAGTGAGAGAACTTAGGCGAGTGCTGGACTGCAGCTAAGCCCCCGAGTGGGAGGATCGCTCTCCACTCGGTAGGATTTTTTCAAACTTAGGCAAGTGCCGGACTGCGGCTAAGTCTCTAAGTGAGAGAACTTAGGTGAGTGCTGGACTGCAGCTAAGCCCCTGAGTGGGAGGTTTGCTCTCCACTCGGTAGGATTTTAAACACTTAGGCCAGCACTGGGCTGCAGCTAAGCCCCCGAGTGGGAGTCTGGCTCTCCACTCGGTAGGATTTTTCAAACTTAGGCGAAACGGATTCGCAGCTAAGCCACCCACTGAGGGATTTCGCACGCGAACAAAAGTGACAACAATTATTGGAACACTCTTGTCTTTGATAAAAATGAACTGCGGGAAAGTTTTTTTCTTATTACATCCCATCCAAGGGAGAACTCAAGTGTAAAATGGGCGGAGTAGTTCCGCATTCCAAGCTCGTGGCTCGTCGATCTGGTGATCAACATTGTAGAGGTGGTATGCTCCATTGTGAAGGACTCTGGTGACGATGAAGGGGCCTTCCCAAGTAGGAGCAAGTTTGTGCGGTTTCTGTTGATCCACTCGGAGGACCAAATCTCCTTCCTGGAAGGCTCGGCTCTTCACATTCCGGGCGTGGAATCGACGCAAGTCTTGCTGATAAATGGTTGATCTGATCATGGCCATCTCCCTCTCTTCTTCTAGGAGGTCGACTGCGTCTTGCCGGGCCTGTTCTGCTTCATCCTCGGTGTAAAGCTCGACTCGGGGCGCGTTGTGAAGAAGATCACTTGGCAGAACTGCTTCGGCTCCATAAACCAGAAAGAATGGAGTTCTTCCAGTCGACCGGTTAGGGGTGGTCCTCAATCCCCACAGAACTGACGGAAGCTCGTCGACCCAAGCACCTGCCGCGTGCTTGAGATCACGCATCAGTCGAGGCTTTAGTCCTTTGAGAATCAGACCATTTGCTCTTTCAGCTTGTCCATTCGACTGGGGATGGGCGACCGATGCGTAGTCGACTCGAATGCCTTGAGAGGCGCAAAAAGCTCTGAACTTGTCCGAATCGAAGTTTGACCCATTGTCAGTGATGATGCTATGCGGGACTCCATATCTGAATGTTAGCCCTCTGACGAAACTGATAGCAGTGCAAGCATCAAGATTCTTGATAGGCTTAGCTTCAATCCATTTGGTAAACTTGTCGACTGCCACAAGCACATGAGTGAAACCACTTCTGCCTGTTCTCAGTGGACCAACCATGTCTAGTCCCCAGACAGCAAAGGGCCAGACGAGTGGAATGGTCTTCAGGGCTGATGCAGGCTTGTGCGACATGTTGGAGTAGAACTGGCACCCTCCACACTTGTCGACTATCTCTTTTGCCATCTCATTTGCTCTAGGCCAGTAAAATCCCGCTCGGTATGCTTTAGCCACAATGGTCCGAGAGGACGCATGGTGACCACAGGTCCCCGAGTGGATATCATCAAGGATTATCCGACCCTCTTCTGGTGTTATGCACTTCTGACCAATTCCCGTCGCGCTTTCTCTATACAACTGCCCCTTTATGACTGTGAAGGCCTTGGATCGGCGGACGATCTGTCGAGCCTCTTCCTCGTCCTCTGGGAGTTCTTTCCTTAGGATATACGCGATGTACGGTATCATCCAGTCGGGAGTGATTGCCAAGACTTCCATGATTAGGTCAACCACAGCAGGAACTTCGACTTCAGTCGGATCTGTGGCACTTTTCGGCTGCGGTGCTTCTTCTGTGAAAGGATCCTCTTGGACTGACGGCGAGCGGATGTGCTCCAGAAACACATTGCTGGGAACGGCTTCTCTCTTGGAGCCTATCTTTGCCAGATCATCAGCTGCTTGATTTTTCAGCCAGGGGATGTGATGCAGCTCTAACCCCTCGAATTTCTTTTCTAGCTTTCTCACTGCGTTGCAATAGCCAGTCATAGCCGGACTTCTGACGTCCCACTCCTTCATCACCTAATTAACTACCAAATCTGAGTCGCCATAGACCATGAGGTGACGGATGCCGAGTGAAATGGCCATGCGCAACCCGTATAAAAGTGGTTCATATTCTGCTTCATTGTTGGAGGAATCGAAGTGAATCTGGAGAACGTATCTGAGCTTATCTCCTTGGGGGGAGACCAATACTACCCCAGCACCGGAACCATTCAGCATCTTAGATCCATCGAAGAACATGGTCCAGTGCTCCGAGTGAACTTGAGTCGGAAGTTGTTGTTCAATCCACTCGGCGACGAAATCTGCAATTGCTTGGGACTTGATAGCCTTCTTTGCTTCAAACTTGATATCTAGGGGAAGGAGTTCAATCGCCCACTTAGCCACTCGACCAGTTGCATCTCTGTTGTGCAAAATCTCTGATAGTGGAGCGTCGCTGACGACTGTAATGGAATGGTCAGAGAAGTAGTGTGCAACCTTCTTCGTGGTCATGTAGATCACATATACAAGCTTCTGGTAATGGGGATATCTTTGTTTTGAAGGGGTCAAAACTTCAGACAGATAATAGACTGGGCGCTGAACTCTGAAGGCCTTTCCTTCTTCTTCCTGCTCGACTGTAAGTACTGTATTGACCACTTGTCATGTGGCTGCAATGTAAAGTAGCAGAGGCTCTTTGCTGATTGGGGCAGCAAGCACCGGCTGGGTGGAGAGCAGAGCTTTGAGCTTTGCAAATGCTGCGTCAGTTTCTGGAGTCCACTCGAACTTGTCAGACTTCTTCATCAGTCGGTAAAGGGGCAACGCCTTTTCACCGAGACAAGAAATGAATCGACTTAGAGCGGCCAAGCAGCCTGTAAGCTTTTGGACATCGTGCACACGTACAGGACGCTTCATCCGGAGTATGGTGCCAACTTTTTCAGGATTGGCATCGATCCCCCGTTCGGAAATGAGAAAATCGAGTAACTTTCCACCTGGAACTATGAACGTGCACTTTGACGGATTGAGCTTGATATCATACCTCCTGAGGTTGGCAAAGGTTTCAGCAAGGTCAGCCCGCAGGTCGGAACCTTTCCGTGACTTGACCACAATATCATCCATGTATGCCTCCACATTCCGACTGGTTTGAGTGAGTAGACACTTCTGAATCATTCTCATGAACGTGGCTCCGGCGTTCTTGAGGCCGAACGGCATGGTGACGTAACAAAAGCATCCGAATGGAGTGATGAAAGTTGTTTTGATCTCGTCGGGTCCATACAGACGGATCTGATGGTACCCGGAATAGGCATCTAGAAAAGACAATCTCTCACACCCCGCAGTCGAGTCGACTATTTGGTCGATGCGAGGGAGAGGAAAATGATCTTTCGGGCAGGCCCGATTGATATGTCTGAAATCAATGCACATGTGAAGTGACTTGTCCTTCTTGGGGACCATGACAACATTGGCGAGCCACTCGGAGTGGTAGATCTCTCGGATGAACTCTGCTGCTAAGAGCCGAGCCACCTCCTCGCCAATAGCTTTCCTCTTCTGGACGGCGGACCGTCGAAGATGTTCTTTCACGGGCTTGAACTTCGGGTCGACTCGTAGACGGTGCTCAGCCAGCCCCCTGGGAACTCCAGGCATGTCAGAAGGCTTCCATGCGAAGACGTCCCAGTTCTCACGGAGGAACTGGATGAGCGCTTCTTCCTATTTGGAGTCGAGCATCGTCGAGACGTGAGTCGGAGCAGCGTCGGGGTCGGTCGGGTGAATGTGAGCTGTCTTAGTTTCACCGGACGACTGAAAAGCAGATTCTGAAGCAGGCTTCTTGGCTCGTAGCAGTTCACTCGGATCAGCAGTCTTCTGGTACTCTTGTAGCTCAACAACTGCCATCTGAGCGTCAGCAATCTTCGATCCTTTCTGAAAACACTCTTCTGCTTTCTTCCAATTGCCGGTAACGGTGATCACACCTCTGGGGCCGGGCATCTTCAACTTGAGATATACGTAGCATGGTCGAGCCATGAAGCGTGCATAAGCTGGCCGGCCCAGAATAGCATGATAAGCACTTTGGAAGTCCACAACCTCAAATGTCAACTTTTCCCTGCGGTAATTCTTTGAATCACCGAAAACCACGTCGAGAGCAATCTGGCCGAGTGACTCGGCTTTCTTTCCATGAATGACTCCATGGAAGCTCATGTTGCTGGCACTGAGCCTGGACATCGGAATGCCCATCCCTTTCAATGTTTCAGCATACAATATGTTCAGGCCACTGCCACCGTCCATCAGGACTTTGGTTAGTCGAGTGCCTTCGACAACTGGGTCGACCACCAAAGCTTGCCTCCCAGGGGTGGCAATGTGCGTAGGGTGATCGGACTGGTCGAATGTGATGGCAGTCTGAGACCACTTCAGATAACTGGGTGTCGCCGGAGCAACCATATTCACCTCACGGTTAATGACTTTCAGTCGACTCTTGCTTTCGACATCAGCAAAAATCATCAGGGTGGAATTGATTTAGGGGTATCCATCATTGCTATCCTCTTTGTACTCAACTCTGTCCGACTCTTTTTCCTTATCTTTGGGCTGTTTGCCCTGAAACTACTGGATCAGGAGCCGGCACTGTCGAGTGGTATGCTTTGGGTAAATAAAATTACCCTCTTCATCTTTCTTGGTGTGGATGTGACATGGCAGATCCAAAACATCATTTCCATCCTGATCCTTGACTTTCTTGGGCTTCCAGGTGCCCTTGGGTTTTCCCTTGAAGTTTCCCTGGGCTACGGCCAGGGCCTCCCCAGGAGCGGCTGGCTCGGCCTTCCGCTTCTGTTTCCGACTGGAGTTTCCTCCGATTTCTTGGGCGACTGCCTTGTGCTTGCCACTCCGGAGTCGGTCCTCGTCTTCACCATTAGCATACTTGGTGGCAATCTCCATCATCCGATTCAGAGACATCTCTCCAGTTCAACCGAACTTCAGATTCAACTCTCTGTATTTAACGCCTTCCTTGAAGGCACAAACTGCTTGATGGTCTGGCACATTCTCAACCGAGTGATGCAGTGTGATCCACCTCTGGATGTATTCCCTCAGAGTTTCATTCGGCTTCTGCACGCAAGACCGCAACTCTGTAAGGCTCGCAGGTCGCTTGCATGTTCCTTCAAAGGTTGTGATAAACACTCGGGAGAGGTCCTCCCAAGTGTAAATGCTGCTAGGTGCCAACTTATTTAGCCACGCTCTGGCTGAGCCCTCTAACATGAGAGGCAAATGCTTCATGGCCACCTCATCATTGCCACCGCCAATCTGTACAGCCACTCGGTAATCTTCGAGCCAAGTGTCAGGCTTAGATTCACCGGTGAACTTGCTGATTCCAGTCGCCAGCCTGAAATTGGGAGGAATCACTGCGGCTCTGATGGCTCGACTGAAACACTCTGGCCCTGAAACACGTATTCTGCTGCTGAAGGGCGCATCGCTGTTCTGGCCTTCCCGATGAGCCCTGTTCCTGTCCACCAAGCCTTGAACGAGGAAAGATCTCGCATCAAAGCCTGGGTCCCTGGGGTCGATGGGAATCCTCTGCCCAACGCTATGAGGGCGCCAGTCATCTCGATGTCGAGGCGCATATGACCCACTCCTCGGGGGAGGGGTTGGCACTCGACGTCGATCATCACGATCGGATCGGTGATCATACTGCTCATTCCTTTTGTACTGATCATGCCGGTCGCCACGTCCCTCACGCCTCGGGGGCGACCGCGGGCTGTGAGCCGACTGGACTGGATCTGTTGCAACGGATCGACTGTGGATCCTATTCCGCGACTAGGAAACAGCGGAATTCTGGTTTCCCGCCGCCCGGAGCAACGCTCTGATCTGTAACAAGTCCCTGCCCGCCTCCGACTGGGAGGGCTGAATCGATTCTGCTATATGGGCCGCGGCGTCCAAATTCTGACCTGGGGTTCGGTATACCTGCGTCGGCGGGAAGAGCTGGCGTCGACTAGACTCGGGAGCCTGCTGACGCGCTTGCTCGTCGAGTGCTCGCTGGAGATTCTCCAGTCGAGTGCGCTCGGCCAAATTAGCCAAGCGCGCGTCCTCCAAGGCCCGGGCCTCGGGGGTCTCTCCGACGATAGGGGTGCGGAGGGCGTCCGTGTTCCGGCGGCGAAGCTCCTCTCGCTGTGATGACGTGAGAGGTTCGGGGAGATACTCATCGTGGGGATGCGACGGGTCGCCCCCACCCGCGCCTCCATCAGCGCGAGGGAAACCGGGAGGACCGTGCGTTCCATCGACCGCCAGGATCTCAGCCGCGGGGTCGCTGCTGTCGCACTCGGATGCGGTCTCCGCGGAGCCAGTCGACAGGTCGAACAGGCCGCAGAGGGATTCGTCGGGCTCGATTGCCGTGACTTGCGGGGCGGCCGACTGGCGACCCACGGTGTGCCTCACCCACCTCTGAAGTCTCGACCGACCGGAGCACTTGCGCCGGTGGGAGACAGAGCGGGGAGACGATACGGGGGCCGACCGATACTGGGTCGATGGCTGCCGCAGGAGGACGCCACGAACGCATGCGCGGAAATGCGTCGCACCGCGGACGAGGAGCGCGTCGACGTCGAGTGGCGCCTCCTGAAGCTAGGCGGAGTCATCGGCGATGAACGTGAGCGCGCCGAGGCGGATCTCGCGGCCCTCCACCAAAACTCCGCACGAAACCATGATCAAAGGGATCGGAAAAAACGCAACTTCTCCAATCAGGCGCTAAGATTCCGGCCCCACGGTGGGCGCCAACTGTCGTGGTTCTAGCTCTGACAGTGATGTAGGGGGGTATGTATGGAGAGGCTAGATCTCAGCTACTGGGGAGTTGTAAACACACTAAGATGTATGAGTTCAGGCCCTTCGCGGAGGAAGTAACAGCCCTACGTCTTGGTGCCCGGAGGCGGTCGACTGGATTACTGGCGTGTGAATAACAGGGGTGCGAACCCTTCATACTGAGGAGGGGGGTGGCTTATATAGAGTTCGCCGGCCCCCTCCTGCCCTCAGTAATGCAGGGTTTAAGGTACATTTAAGGTTGGGCGTTACTGGTAACACCCCTAATAAAGTGCTATAATGACCATAAAGACTACTTAACAGCTGACCGTTTACCTGCGGAGTGACTATAGGTCTCCTGGCGGTCGAGTGGTTGGCTTCATGGTCGAGTGATAGCTTTCTGGTCGAGTGTCTTGAATCCGTTGAGTGGGATACCTTCAAGTCGATTGAAAGGTGACTTCTCCTAGGGATGTCCTAGGGTAGGGCTTCTTGCACAGGTCCGTGCCCCTACCCTAGGTACATGGCTTCATCACCGACCACCTTGTACTTGTCTCCAGCAAGCAACTGCTCAACGTTGTTGATGTAATCATCCACCACGTCCGGGTTAATGGTGTACACCACCGAGAGATCTGTCTCCCTCGCATGGGTCTCCACTCTATGCTCGTCGAACTCCATTGAAGCGTCGCCGGATATCCCCTCTCTATGTGTCGTCGTGGGTGTGCTTGTTGTGTTGTGGGGCGTGATCGAAAGGTTGAAGAGACTAAGGTTATAATGGCCGCGGGAATTAAAGGGGAAACCGGACGGCTAGGAATATCGGCAGGCCCTGATGGCAGTTCTAATTTGCAGCGTGTAACTTCATCGTGCCGCACGTAACTGCATCGCGTGGCAACACGCGCGGCGCAACCGCATGCATATGGGGCCCCTGACATGATTGTGCGCACGCCCAACCGCTGGCAGAGCACGCGCGGAGGGACACGAGAAGAGCGCTCCGCGGTCGCCTCAAGGAAAAGCTATCCACAAGCCGAGCACGCCGATGGACGCGAGCAGAGCGTGCCAAGGGATGCGATCGAGTGCGCCACGGCGCCTAACAGCGAGCACAGCGCGCTGCGGCGCCTAACGGCGAGCAGAGCTTGCCGAGGGACGCGAGCAGAGGACGTCACAGTGATACATAGCAAATAAGACGAACTGTGCGAGCGATGTCGGAGACATCAAGCACGAATCAGATTAGAGTTGCGTGTGCGATATGTGGCAGACAGTTGATCCATCAGAGTTGTTTGTGATGGAATAAGCCATGTGTGTTGCGGGAAAATGCTTGCTGGTGTATAATCTTAAATTTAACCAAAAAAGTGTTAATGCATGTTACAAAAATTGTATAGCTGGAAACTATGTTCAAACCAGGACGGGGGTATGGTAGGTAATTAGATCGCAAACGTTTTTTATTAACTGCATGTGTACGTGTTCTCTCGTCCTCCTCTCACACGTCTTGTCACCCCGCTGCCGCAGACGACTTACAGCGCTAGCTTGCGCAGCGTGCAGGGGCGTTCTTTTGGCCAAATGGCGGCGCCAATGAATCATCGGTGAGCCTATTCCCACGCAACCTGGTAGGTTCCTGCGCAAGCTTCCCGCTCGACTCGGTGAAATCCCCCAAAATCCCAATGCTTACCGGCCTGCTATAAAAACCCTCATGGCCGGTGAGTCCTGCGTCGCATTTTCCCCTCCCTCCCAATAGCTTATCTCGTCTGCTTCTTCTACAATCGCCAATGGCACCGGTCCATCATCGTCGCTCAGCCACTCCGCCATCATCAGAGGACAGCTCCAGCTGGGAGGCTACACAGCGGCGGCGGCGCAGTCCCCGGCGTAGTGTGGTGCGCGTGGCGTCCCTGTTGGATGTGCGCAGAACACCCACCACCCGCTCCGCCACCGCAGCCCGAAGGCGGAAGGTGGCCGCCATGGCCGCCACCCCACTACCGGCCACCATGGCCATCACCCGCTCCGCCACCGCGGCCCGAAGGCAGGAGGTGGTGATCATGGCCGCCACCCCATCGTCGGCCACTGTGGCCGCCAGCCCACCGTCGACCGCCGGGATCATCACCCGCTCCGCCACCGCCGCCCGAAGGAGGGGGCGGAGGTGGAGCCCGCATGTGTGTCAGCAACCTTGCGCCCTACATCGAGTTCCCGCAGGAAGAGGAGGAGCGCCTCGTCGAGCACGCAAAGATCCTTACCGCGGTCGTGGCCGCAGCACATGCCGACGCAGAGGCGAGGAATCAGGAGATCTACGAGCAGTCCGGCCGCTTCGAGAGGGATCGTCTGGAGCGGTAGTGGGCGTTCGAGCTGGCGAGCGTCACTGAACGTGCAGTAGCGGCAGGCACCATATTGCATTTGTCCAGCTCGTCGGCAGGCTCCTCCTCCTCCTCTGCCTCTTACTGAGCGCGCTCGGCAGAGGAAAGACTGCCGGAAGTAGCACAAAGCCCCTCCATGGTAGTAGTAGTATTTAGGGGCTATTTTGTTCAGTTCATCTCACTATAAATGTGTGGTTGAACTGTACAACGTACTTAAAATTAGCTAATATATATAGTTGAACTAGCTATTTCAGTACATGGTTAGCAACAATTGGGGGATGATTTCTAGCTTAATTACTGAATTTTAGTTGCAAAAATTACATAGTGCTAATGATTTCTAGCTGCATTTTTTGACAAATCGCAGTGTTATAAGGACTGACAAATGGCAACGTTACTAGATCAACAAATGTAAATCTTTCCAGTTTGACAAATGGCAACATACCCAATATGACAAATGCAAATCTTACCAAATTGTTTGTACGTGGTTGCACACGGGTTATCCAGAACAACCATTTGCATTGAAGGAATGTACAAATCCTGTGCTGCTTTCACTTTGCATACGGGTGTTCTATCTAAATCGTTTGCGATCAAGAGCTACAGAAATCCTGCTCGGCCCATTTTCTCTTGGCTTCCTGGGGAAGCTGTTGGTTTGCATACGGGCGTTCTAACTAAAATGTCTGTGATGCGTGTTTTATATTTAAAAAGCGAATTAAACTGTGGCTTGGGCGCCATTAATGAAGAGGACACGAGCAAGGCGGGTAGCCATGGAAATCAAAGGGCTCGCTTCCAAGTGAGCTTGCGCAGCGTATCGCTCGCACGCTTCCCGGTGAGCCTGAGCACTCGAGGACAGTTTGCACGCCTCTCGGTCAGCCTGCGCACCGGACGGCGCTCGCACGCCTCCCATTCAGTCAAGGTCAAGCAGCTGTCCGCACGGCACCTCCTACAGTGATTAAAACCAAGACATGTGGCGTCACATGAATGGTTAACAGAATTTTGGATTTACTAGAATTTAAAAATCAGGCATCTCAATGTTTTGCCGGCAATCAACGGTTCTCCGGTGTTTGAAATTCATGCCCATTTCTTTCATGGGACCTAAGCGTGCACCCAAGGATATAGATTTAATTTTTTAACCAATTTATATGCATTAGAGCATGTGCATGTAGTTCAAATTTGAATTATGCACATAAAATGCATTGAAAACTCAGTTAATGCATAAAAATGTCCAAACGAACCCCCAAAAATCACAAAAATTTCACACAACACTCCTATTTGTTCTATGTTGAGACGAGAAAAAAAATTTGAAAGCAATAAGAGGCAATGGATACCGTTTCGTCCCTAAAGGTGGAACGTTCCCTATCGAAAACCATCATGCCTGTTGTGAGAAGCTGCGGTTTGTGAGAAGTATATACCTAAACCTGCCCATATGGGACAAAATTTGTACTATGACATGTTGATGCCGCTCCATGATAGCATGCCAAGTTTCATGAATTTCAGACGAGTTTTGGATTAATAGAATTAAAAAACCATGCATCTCAATGTTTTGCCGGCAATCAACGGTGCCCCGGTGTTTGAAATTCATGCTCATTTCTTGCATGGGACCTAAGCATGCACCCAAGGACACAAATTTGATTTTTCAACCAATTTATATGTACTGGAGTATGTGCATGTAGTTCAAATTTGAATTATGCACATAAAATGCATTGAAAACTCAGTTAATGCATAAAAATGTCCAAACGAACCCCGAAAAATCACAAAAATTCACACAACACTCCTGTTGTTCTATGTTGATGCGAGATTTTTTTTAAAAGCAATAAGAGGCAATGGATATCGTTTCGTCCCCAAAGGTGGGACGTTCCCTATCAAAAACCATCATGCTTGTTGTGGGAATCTCCGGTTTGTGAGAAGCATATAACCAAACATGCTCATATGAGACAAAATTTGTACCACGGCATATTGATCCCGCTCCATGATAGCATGCCAAATTTTATGAATTTCAGACAACTTTTGAATTTACTAGAATTTAAAACCAGACATCTCAATGTTTTACCGGCAATCAACGGTGCCCCGGTGTTTGAAATTTATTCCCCGTCCATTATTTTGATTAGGAGGTGTACATGTTGTGGAGAATTATGAACGCGTACGAGACAAAATGTGTGAATACAAATCCTCTAAACTTGTATGAATTTTCTTTACCCTGCCCACTTTCCATGGCCGGTTCATCCATGTATTTTCCATGCCCGGTTCGACTGAAAAAGAAGACCAAAACCGGTCCCGACTCACGAACGGATCTACCGACAGCCGTCATCCTCCTCCAGCAATCCCCATGTGCTCTCTGCCCCGCTCCGCCTGATCCCACTCCCAGCACCTGGACCCCTCCCCCTGCTCGTCCGCGCCCCATTCACCCACATCCGCCACTGTCCTCCATGCCCTGCCCCCCGGTGTGCCTGACGACCCGATTCCTCGCCAACGAACTCCTCCTCCTCGGTTCCACACTTCTCGGATCCTTGTCGCCCCGGCCGAGCAGAAACCGGAGCCCTGCCGCAAATCCGCAGGGAGGAGGAGCCGAGGAGGGGGAAGAATGGACGCCCCGTCGATGGCGCTCTACAACCAGCTCAATGTAACAAGAATGCCCTCGCGCCGCGTGTGATGTTGGGTGCGGCATTTCGTCGACCACCCTGCGGCTGCCGGTGCTGTGGCGGGTTCAGTTCAGACCTTCTTTGCCCCTTTGTTCCTCGCCAAGGGTGCTTTAGGAGTTACTCCCTCCGTCCCATAATATAAGAACGTTTTTGACACTAGTGTAGTGTCAAAAACGTTCTTATGTTATGGGACGGAGGGAGTACAACGGTTCTTGTGGTGGGGAGTTGTTGGATCACGTCGCTGTCTGCTTATTATTCGCAGTCCTTTTTTGTTTTGGATAATACTACGTAGATGATAATACAATTGACAGTTAGCGCATTCTGGCAGGGCCTTGCGTAGTGCTTAGCTTACCAGTTACGGCATATGCAAAAAATCCACATTTTGATAGGTTTCTTGGTGAGGTGCTGGTCAAATCAAGTCAATTAAAATGTTCTTTGAAGGTCCTGAATGCATGCCATTATTGAGATTTACATGATGTAGAAATATTCGCATGATTCAGTAAGTTTGTTGGTGTTGTGACGCTATTGACTATGCTCAAGCCTGGAGATGTTTGGTATGACTAGATGGGATTTCTGTTTTTGCGTTTTCTTTGAGTGAGTTACAGAGAAATTTCCTTTTGAGTGCTGTGTTTCTGCCTCTTGGATGACAGTAAAATTGCTTGTGGGAGCTCATCTCATGTCCTTGGTTTGTCGTCATATGAATGAATGATACTAGCAGCGTGATCACATCTCAAGACGTCATATATGCGAGAACTGACCCCTCTGATTCTGCACCAGGCTGCCCAACCATTCTTCTTGTTAGCTGGGCCCAATGTGATCGAATCAGAGGAACATGTCATGAAGATGGCCAAACACATCAAAGCCATCACAACCAAGTAAACAACCAATCACCATACTTCTGTTTACTCTTGGGCGAAACTAAACCTGTTTTTTTTTCTCTCCATGGCAGGCTTGGGGTGCCTCTTGTGTTCAAATCAAGCTTTGATAAAGCAAACCGTACATCGTCGAAATCCTTCCGCGGTCCTGGTCTGGAACAAGGCCTAAAGGTCTGACAAAATAATATTAGACCTTTTGTCTCTTCCGTATCTAACCTTTCTACCTTGCTATATCAGATCCTTGAAAAGGTGAAGGCTGCATATGACCTTCCAGTGGTCACCGACGTGCATGAAAGCTGCCAGGTATCCATTTGATTCTTTTAATCCTGTAAGTAAGGACACTCTTCTCTGTTTTGCTAGCAAATTCTGCTGTGTCACTCGCTTAATATTTCTGCAAATTTAGCTGAGTCCATTAATTATGTTTCCTTTCTATGAAATGTTACTGTACCACAGGTACCGTTACTTTTTTGTACATTTGAATGTGACATGTCTGAATTTAAAATATCTTTGTTTGAATATATTGCTAGGCTTTTTGTGTTGAATTTGTACTGCTACATGTGTTTATTGTATCCTTTAAATCCAAATTCTTGGATTGTGTGTCCTTTGCTCTGAAGTGTAAAGCAAAGATGCTTTCTAACTAATTCACTAAATCAGTGCGAAGCTGTTGGAAGAGTTGCTGATATTATACAGATTCCAGCTTTCCTCTGTCGCCAGGTACAACTTTAATGTATGCATGTTTCTGGGAAAACTGCAGTACTACTAGCTATCAAGCATGAATCTTCTTTAATATCTCGTTCAACATGCCTAATATAAGTATCTATGCCAACAGACTGACCTTCTAGTGGATATCCGCTAGGCCAGCCATGGCCATAGACCAACTTAGGCCAAAAGCCTAAGCTTGGGGGAGTACATATTTCCCACCGACATTACATTTATGTTCACACACTCATTGCTAGATGTCGGTGCTCATACTTTTTTATTGTATCATCCATGCTAGTTTATTTTCCTTTTTATGTTTTCTTCTTGTGTGTTTAATAAACCTTAAGAAAAACAAAAAAAAATAGTTATAGCCTTAAATTAGTTTACTTTCCATGCTTGTAGTAATAATTAAAAAGAAAATCCAAAAAGATTTCCTGTTCTTCTTTTGCTTGTTGGGAGATTTACCGTGTAAATAGTTTTATTTCTTTTCTTTTCTTTGGGGTCGATAGGAGAAGACCATAATTAAACTGTTGAAGTGGCTCTTATATGCATTATCATTGATCTGACAAAAGAGCCCATATTGCCTTGTCTTCTCCTGTGTATTGAATGCTTGCATATTCCAGCTTAGTCCAATGCACGTGCACTATTATTATGATTCACATCGTTCGGTCGTGCAAGTGAAAGGCAATTATGACGATATATGATGGACCAACTGAGATGAGAAAAGCTGGTATGAACTCAACCTCTTTTGTTTTTGTAAATATGATTAGTTCATCGTTCTTGATTCAGCCTATTATGAATAAACATGTTTGCAATGACAATTAGAGATTATAGTTTCTTGTGCCATGCTTGATTAGCTATGAGTTATAATGGTTTACATTGCATGCCAACATGCTATTAAAATGGTTGTGATGTGGTATGACAAGGTGGTATCCTCCTTAGAATGATTTGAGTGACTTGACTTGGCACATGTTCACGCATGTAGTTGAAACAAAATCAACATAGCCTTCACGATATTTATGTTCATGGTGGATTATATCCTACTCATGCTTGCATTCGGTGTTGATTAATTTTAATGCATGTTCATGACTGTTGTCGCTCTCTAGCTGGTTGCTTCCCAGTCTTTTGCTAGCCTTCACCTGTACTAAGCGGGAATACTGCTTGTGCATCCAAACTCCTTAAACCCCAAAGTTATTCAACATGAGTCCACTATACCTACCTATATACGGTATCTACCTGCTGTTCCAAGTAAATTTGTATGTGCCAAACTCTAAACCTTCAAATAAATATCCTGTTTTGTATGCTCGAATAGCTCATGTATCAACTAGGGTTATCTGTATCTTCCATGTTAGGCGGGTTATTCTCAAGAGGAGTGGACTCTGCTCCTCGCTCACGAGATAAATGGCTGGTCACTGGGATGCCCAGTCCCATGCTTTATGCAAACTAAATCAAAATAATTGCAAACAAAACTCCCCCTAGGACTCTTGTTAGTTGGAGGCACTCGTTGTTTCGAGCAATCCATGGATTGATGCTTGTTGGTGGAAGGGGGAGTATAAAATTTACCATTCTGTTTGGGAACCGCCTATAATGTGTAGCATGGAAGATATCGCCATCTCTTGGTTGTTATGTTGACAATGAAAGTATACCGCTCAAAATATTATTCACCTTTGTTTCAAAACCGAGCTCTGGCACCTTTACAAATCCCTGCTTCCCTCTGCGAAGGGCCTATCTATTTACTTTTATGCTGAGTCATCATCCTCTTATTAAAAAGCACCAGTTGGAGAGCACTGCTGTCATTTGCATTCATTATTGTTAGTTTACATTGAGTATGACTTGACTGGATCTCTTTTACCATGAATTACAATGTCTAGTTAGTCCTTGGTCTTTAAAGGTGCTCTGCATTTGTGTTTTGCGGTCTCAGAAAGGGCTAGCGAGATACCACCTTGTTATATTATATTATGATTATTTTGAGAAAGTGTAGTCATCCGAGTTTTATTATTATGGCTTGCTAGTTGATCATGCTATTGATATGAGTAAACTTGAGACCTATGCGTTATTGCACATGTGGTTAGTTATAATCTTTGCTAAAAACTTGAATGCTGGCTTTACATATTTACAACAACAAGAGCAAATAGAGTTTGTAAAAGTTTTTCTTTATCACTTTCAGTTTGTCAACTGAATTTCTTGAGGACAAGCAAAGGTTTAAGCTTGGGGGAGTTGATATGTCTCCGTCGTATCTACTTTTCCTAACACTTTTGCCCTTGTTTTCGACTCTAACTTGCATTATTTGAATGGAACTAACCCGGACTGATGCTTTTTTCAGCAGAATTACCATGGTGTTATTTATGTGCAGGAGCAAACATTCTCGGAATGACCTGAAACTTCACGGAGTCACTTTTCAGAAAATAAGAAAAATACTTACCAAAGATGAAGGCCAGGGGCCCACCGTCTTGCCACGAGGGTGGGGGGCGCGCCCCCTACCTCGTGGGCCCCCTGTTGCCTCTCCGACTCCAACTCCACCTTCATATATTGAGTTTCGATGAGAAAAAAACCAGAGAGAAGAAATCATCGCGTTTTATGAAACGGAGCCGCCGCAAAGCCCTAAAACCTCTCGGGAGGGCTGATCTAGAATCCGTTCAGGGCTCCGGAGAGGGGAATCCGTCGCCATCGTCATCATCAACCATCCTCCATCACCAATTTCATGATGCTCACCACCGTGCGTGAGTAATTCCATCGTAGGCTTGCTAGACGGTGATGGGTTGGATGGGATCTATCATGTAATCGAGTTAGTTTTGTTAGGGTTTGATCCCTAGTGTCCACTATGTTCTGAGATTGATGTTGCTATGACTTTGCTATGCTTAATGCTTGTCACTAGGGCCCGAGTGCCATGATTTCAGATATGAACCTATTATGTTTTCATCAATATATGAGTGTTATTGATCCTATCTTGCAAGTCTATAGTCACCTATTATGTGTTATGATCCGTTAACCCCGAAGTGACAATAATCGGGATACTTACCGGTGATGACCGTAGTTTGAGGAGTTCATGTATTCACTATGTGTTAATGCTTTGTTCCGGTTCTCTATTAAAAGGAAGCCTTAATATCCCTTAGTTTCCGTAAGGACCCCGCTGCCATGGGAGGGTAGGACAAAAGATGTCATGCAAGTTCTTTTCCATAAGCACGTATGACTATATTCGGAATACATGCCTACATTATATCAATGAACTGGAGCTAGTTCTGTGTCACCCTAGGTTATGACTGTTACATGATGAACCGCATCCGGCATAATTCTCTATCACTGATCCATTGCCTACAAACTTTCCATATATTGTTCTTCGCTTATTTACTTTTCCGTTGCTATTGCTATCATCACTACAAAATACCGAAAACATTACTTTTACTACTGTTACCTTTTGCTACCATTACCACTACTATCATATTACTTTCCTACTAAACACTTTGCTGTAGATATTAAGTTTCCAGGTGTGGTTGAATTGACAACTCAGCTGCTAATACTTGAGAATATTCTTTGGCTCCCCTTGTGTCGAATCAATAAATTTGGGTTGAATACTCTACCCTCGAAAATTGTTGCGATCCCCTATACTTGTGGGTTATCAGACAGCTGGGAGTTGCATTCTTAATGCGCTCTGGTTCATCATGTGTGGGCACTACACAACCAACATTTTATTTATCCAAAATCTGCTTGCTCTTCTTTACCATGTTCCTCTTCCGTTCTTCTTTAATATGTACTCTCCGTTCCTAAATACAAGTCTTTGTATAGATTCCACCATGGACTACATATGGAGCAAAATGAGTGAATCTACACTCTAAAATGTATCTGGATACATCTGTATGTGATCCATAGTGGAAATCTCTATCGAGACTTATATTTTGTAATGGAGGGAGTATGATAGTAGTACAGTATGTTCCTTGTACTGAAGATGAGCAGGGACATTTGCAGTGTAGAGGTCTATACGGTCGGTTGTGATGGACACTTTGAGCCTCTTTGATTCGTAGGATCTTGTCAACATAGGAATATGATTTGTAGTGTCCTGCCCACTTGAATCCTATAAGAATAGCAAGGAAATGCGGGGAGCTGTGTCGCCTTTGAGAGTTACACTGATATTAACAGTACTGCACCTTCACTTGAAGAGAGCTGGTATCCGAAGCCTTTCTAGCCGTACCGGCAATACTAGCACATATATTCCAGCAAGTTCCACTTTGCTGATTTTACTCTGATGCTTAAGGTTTTCCCGTTATATCTACACTATGATCTGTGTAGCTGCTTTGTGTCGCACTAGCAGCAGTCCACTCTTGAAGCTAAACACTGCAATGACTTACAAAATTGGCACCAAGGCATTGAGTGCCATTCTGGATGCAATGAAACTCATACGCTCCCCACCTGTTGATTCTTGTTCAGAATATGATCCTAATGACTATTCTAACCTCGAGGAGTCAAAGGCAGATGGCCTGTGCTGTTCACCCATCAAGGTGCCTGTTCTAATTTGGCAATGTTTTATTGATTGCGGGTATCTTGCATATGTTGTCTTGCATTTCTCCTACTTTGTTGCACCGCCATCTGCTTAGTTTACTCATCATATATGTCGAGATGCCATGCCCATCCATTATCAATACATATTCCATGTGTCATCATACCATGTTTTTCCACTCAAATGTTGTTCTTGTGCATCAGACATCAAAAAGGAAGAGGGTGATTGCCGAACCTGAAGGAGCACCAGCAAAGTCCTTGAAAAACGTGGTGGTGCCGGAGAAATCAGACAGCAGCCCACTTATATTGGTTGTACAACCAGTGACACAAAACGTAGGACCGACTCCAGCAGACTGTACCCATACTTCACTGGCCACACCACTAGCCCCACCACACAGGACCTGCACTCCAGCAAAAGGTATACCGATTTCATTTGCCATAGCACCAGCTGTACCATAGAAAAATCCCACTCCAGCAAAAAGTACAGCAAGTCCACCGGCCGAAGACCTATCCCAACTGCAGAGACGGCCAATTCCTGCAGATTGGAACCCCATTCCATTTACTCCCAGTTTAAAAGACAATGCTTTCAATGTTGTTAGGGACTACGTGCATACATTCCCATCATGGGAAGATTATTGTGAAGAAAAACACCATTTTCACATCTTCCTGTCCAACTTACGTGTAAGTGCTATTATTCATGGTTATTATTTTCCTGTTTTCTGCTGATTGAACACATCAATGATTTGCATTACATTGTTGTAACTAGGCGAGGGTCAATCTGGATAGTCATGACGAGCAAAGCTTGCTTGTGCTTTTCAAGGAAGCATTGCAGCAGTATCGGTGTTACCTGAAGAAATCACACTTTGATGACAAGTCTATAAACGAATTTCTGATGAAGTCTCCTATGCTAAATTTAGAAGACATTGAATGGAAAAACCTTGTTATGCACTGGTATCGTTCCCAGGATGAGGTACTGTCTATGAAATCACATGACAATTTGAACTTCTACTTTTCCGCATGTGCCTTACGGATCTTTTTTGCAGGAAATCTGCTCGAAGAAGAATTCCGGTGTCGGTGTCAAAACTGGCGGATCTCGGGTAGGGGGTCCCGAACTGTGCATCTAAGGCGGGTGGTAATAGGAGGTAGGGGACACGATGTTTTACCCAGGTTCGGGCCCTCTTGATAGAGGTAAAACCCTATGTCCTGCTTGATTGTTCTTGATGATATGAGTATTACAAGAGTAGATCTACCACGAGATCAGAGAGGCTAAACCCTAGAAGCTAGCCTATGGTATGATTGTCTGTTGTCCTATGGACTAAAACCCTCCGGTTTATATAGACACCGGAGGGGGCTAGGGTTACACAAGGTCGGTTACAAAAGAGGAGGTATACATATCCGTATTCCCTAGCTTGCCTTCCACGCCAAGTAAAGTCCCATCCGGACACGAGATGAAGTCTTCAACCTTGTATCTTCATGGTCCAACAGTCCGGCCAAAGGATATAGTCCGGCAGTTTGGAGACCCCCTAATCCAGGACTCCCTCAGTAGCCCCTGAACCAGGCTTCAATGACGATGAGTCCGACGCGCAATGTTGTCTTCGGCGTTGCAAGGCGGGTTCCTCCTCCGAATACACCATGGAAGAGTTTGAATGCAAGGATAGTGTCCAACCCTGTAAAATAAGTTCCACATACCATCGTAGAGAGAATAATACTTCCATAAATCCAATCTGATGACATGTTTTGATAGTATGACATCACTTCATGGCCCGGTTATTATTCGAACCGCTTTTCTCAACTAGCTCCGCACACATCGCGAGGCGGTTTTCTCGATACATCTTGTCAAAGCAGAGATCGTGTTCCCCTTATCACGGGATTATCATCAATACAGACGTGGGTAACCCAACCGCGCCATCAATTATGGCGCCTGAGGAATAAGCGGTTTTGCCAGGCAAGTGGGGAGACTCATCGCCTCCTCCGCCCTTATAAAAGGGACAAAGATCTACTTTTTTCACCCACGCCTTCTTCCTTCTTGCTTTCCCATTCCCGCACACTCGAGCTCTAGCGCCCAAGCTCGCGTCCTTCTTCTCAAACCACTCCAAGCATGTCTGGAGCAGGAGGCAAGTGGATGGCTTCCTCCGTCATGGAGAAAACATCAAAAAGTTACGGGAGGCCGGATACCTACCTGCGAATATCGCGCACCGGCTGTCGAATGCGGGGCAGATCGTCCCAACGCCCGAACCCCATGAGAGGGTAGTTTTTCTTTCCCATTTCGTCCGTGGACTGGGATTTCCTCTCCACCCGTTTGTCCGCGGGCTCAATTTCTACTACGGGCTGGATTTCCATGATCTGGCCCCCAACTTTATCCTCAACATCTCGACGTTTATCGTCGTGTGCGAGGCCTTCCTCCGCATCAGGCCCCACTTCGGCCTATGGCTGAAAACCTTCAATGTCAAACTGAAGGTGGTGGGAGGCCAGCAAGTAGAATGCGGAGGCGCCATGGTGGGCAAGATGCCCAATGTCACCTGGCTCGAGGGTACTTACGTGGATACCGTAAAGGGGTGGCAATCGGGGTGGTTCTACATTACCGAGCCATGCGACTCCAACTGGGTGGCGGCCCCCAAATTTCGATCCAGAATCCCCACGCGGCTCACCTCTTGGAAAAAGAAGGGCCTGTCCTGGGGTTCTCCGGTAGAGCTGACCGGACTCCAGACCTGCATCCAGAACATGACGAGCAAGAAAATCAAGCTCGTCAATGTGGTCCAGGTCATGCTCCTCCACCGGATCCTTCCATGCCAACAACGGGCATTTGTTTTGTGGGAGTTCGACTCGGCCCAGCACCAGACGCTGCAAGAGCTCTACGACACGACACACAAGGACGTCTAGAGGGTGTTGTTCAAAGGTGCCGAGATGCCTCCCTCCCTCAACGAGGACCGCGGACTCAGCGCAAAGCACCGCGCCCATTCGGTAGGCTTTTATATCTCTCAGGGTATTTATGCGCCCTGGTTTAGTTATGTGCTGGATATAAGCTTTCATGTCATTGACAGGACTGGATAAAGACAGTGGAGCAGCTTGATTGCCCAGCCCCCCTGCCCGAAGATCCTGCAAACGCTCTTCTAACAAAGATGCTGACTCCGGCACCTTACGAGGTGCCGGAAAAGACGTCCAAGAAGAAGGCCGCGGGGACCCGAAAGGGTCTCCAGCACAAGATGGTTCTATCGGACTCATCGTCTGATGAGTCCGATGCGCCCTCCTCCCACGGAAACAAGGAGGAGGAGAAAAGTTCTCCCTCCCCCCCCCCCCGCCGGGGAGACAAGAAAAGGAAGGCCGGCCGATCCGGGGAGGCCGAAGGGTCCAAGAAGGGAAAGACCCTCCCTCCGAACTGTGCCACGATGGCCGCCGACAGCGGCGACAAGTGGCTACCCAGGGACAAGCCCCTGGCGAAGTCGTAAGTGTCCGGACACCATAGTATTTCATGGTACGTTTTATTGTACTGCCTTTGCTCATGCCGAACCCGATTATAAAGTCCGGCCCGAGCTCGTCTCGACGTACCCTCATCGAGCGGCTCTTTGGGCTCGTCGGATATGAACAACAGTTCTCCTTCGACGGCTTCCACCCCTCGCCCTACGGACAACGCCGAGGTGGTGTCTCAAGAGGCACCGTCCCAAGGGGAGGTGGTCCTGGGGGCGCCTCACAGCGACCTCCCACACCCTGGGTACCAAGGGAGCGAGGCTCCTACGGGCTTCGAGTTCGGGCCCCAGCCGGACACCGCACTGGAGCCTTCAATGGTTCCAGACTTCGGCAGGCGGTCCCCCATTAAGGGGGGCCAACCATCCATGTCGGTGTCCTCTGTCCAACCAGAGGCACCGGACAACTTGCTGGAAGCACTTCACAGTGCTTCCATCGATGAAGAACACCGCACTATCATGAGTGCGGTGGTTAAGAGGGTTCAGTCTGCCAAGAACGGGCTGACCGAAGCTTGCGCCAGCCTCCTAACAGGCTTTGAGGTCAGCATTCAAAATATAAAAATATTATCGCATAGATAGTAGCCCCTGATGCTCTATTCGGCGTTCGCAAAGAAAAGCCAAATAGAGTATCAAATGATAACTCAGGAGTCTAATCAGAGTATGTCTATGTGTATGTGCAAGCTTCCCTGCTGGCCGTTGTCGCACGTACTGCGAAGGTTTCTGCGCTGAAGCAGGCCCTGAAGCGGTTCGAGGATGAGCGCGGCCTTACCAAGGGGCAGCTCGAAGAGAGCAAAGGTAAGATATACCCCATTTTATATAGTTAAAAAGAAGTTATGTGCAAAGTAATAGGATCATCATGAATTTGTCATGGGCCACGACCGAGGTGGACACCCTGAGGAAGGCGTTGTCCGCGGCCGAAGACAAAGCGGCCAAAGAACGTATTGAACAGGAGAAACAAGAAGCCCGAGTGGGCGAGGTGCAGCAAGAGCTCAACGCTCTCGCCAAGAAGCACGAGTCCTTAGAGCTTGACTCCAAGACGCGGGAGTCCGAGCTCGCGCAGGCGCTTGAAAGCGTCCGGAGCGCCAAGGCCGAAGCCCACAAGGCCCTCCAGGAGATTGATGCGGCAAAGAAGATAGCAGCGGGTAAGGCATTCAATATGCAAAGCAAGAATGTGAAGGAGACTTTAATTTTTCTTACCCGAGTTCGGAGCTCTCCAGGAGCATTTGCAGATCTCCCCGGCAGTGTGCTGGATGCCGCAGAGTTTTACCGAGCTGAGGAGGGGAGCTCAACGAAGAAGTTGTTCTGGTCTCAGTATACTGGGACAGAACACCCCGTGTCCTTGAGCGACCAGCTGAAGCAGTTGGTCGAACTTCACAAGGCGACCGAATAGGCCATGAAGGGCCTTATAGTCCGGATGTGGTCTGGCGAGCCCTTGTCTGGCAGCTACTTCGGTCTGGTGAGGCGGCTGGTGGAAGCCTGCCCACGGCTTGAAGTCATCAAGCGATCCGTCTGCATCGAAGGTGCACGCAGAGCTTTTGCCCGGGCGAAGGTGCATTGGGCGAAGCTGGACGCCGTGAAGCTTGTGAAGGAGGGGCCGCCGGAGGGTAAGGAGCATCGCTGCCCCGAGAATTACTATGAGAGCGTCCTGAAGGGTTCCCGCTTAGTGGCGGATGAGTGTGCCAAGGATGTAATTTTTGAATGAACATGCCCATGTGATCCTGTAATATTGAACGAGTTCTTTTGCGCCATGCAATGCTTTGTTAATTTAAAATATTACCTTCTCTGTGGCTGTTTATAAAATCTGAGAGTTGGCCAGTCGTCGGCTTCTGCCCCCATGTAGCTAGTACTGGGGTGTTCGGGGTAAATCTGAACACTCTTTACCCCAATTTTAGGTCCTTCAAGGGAGGTGCTCAGTGCAACGAACCAGGCAATCGGACTATAATGCTTTATCACTCTCACTTAGCCATAGAAGTCTATGATTTTAAATTTTTGCCGAAGCCCCTGGTATTCGGAGGGCCGAATTTGGGGTGCTATACACGCCTAAGCCGGACAAGGCTGACTCCTCGCCCGAAGCGGAAAAAGTCTTTAAGGACTTGAAACCTCTCGAACAGCGACCAGTCTCTCGCCTTATCATGACAATCAGTTTTTGGCTTTCTCTACTGAGGTGCTCGTCCGAAAGAACCGGGACACAATCACAGTAGTTCTCCCACCGCTACCTTAGCCGATATGGCGGAACATAAGGTACCAAAGCATGGGAGCCGGGCAACCCAACATTTGACCCAAGACATGATTCAGAGCTGATGCATATAATGCTATAAGTTCGGGGTGCCACACTGTCTAAAGTGTTCGGACTTCTTGCGCCGTATTACAGGGTGAACGAGAGCCCCTGGCGTACTGACCGTACCCGAGAGTGCAGGTGCGGAATGTCATAAATGGACATATAAGAGAAAGAGAAAAACTTAAATAATGCAATAACAGATTAATAATATGCATTGTTATTTGAATAATACGTCGAAGTGCACTGGTACAAGTAGTGCAATAAGCGTAAAGTAGGACAATTCGAAATGTCCTATCCAAGGCAAGCTACGCAATAATTGTGAAAAGCGGGTATATCAAGTATTACTAGAGACCACCTGGCGGTTCCCGTGTTCATCTTAGCTTCTTGCCGCCTTGGTTGTTGCTTCCGGAATGTGTTCGGCCGTTGAACTGCCGGAGAGGCCTTCCGAAGAATTAGGCCCTGAAAGAGAGAGGGAATGTCAAAGGTATACAACCCCTGGTGTGGTTAAGCCACAATGCGGGGTGTGTCCTGATTGTGCCCCCGCCTATGTCCATGGTATTTTCAATGCGTAGTTATGTACGCACAACATGAATTTCGTTACTGCACTGGGACTGGGACGGGGGCCGAATTGCTAGGCAAGCGTAGATCGCGCTAGGCAATCCTGTTGTAGATTATATGGGGGGTGTAACACCGAATGAGTGGTCTGTCTGAACAGGCTGCTTTGTGCCTTTGCTGCAAGGGTCACGGTGTGCTCTTCCGTACGGAGTGAGCGTTCTGTGTTTCCATTTACTGTTATGACCCCGCGAGGTCCTGGCATCTTGAGCTTGAGGTATGCGTAATGCGGCACTGCATTAAATTTTGCAAATGATGTCCGTCCGAGCAGTGCATGATAGCCACTGCGAAACGGGACAATGTCGAAGATTAACTCTTCACTTCGGAAGTTATCCAGTGATTCGAAGACCACTTCCAGTGTGATTGAGCCTGTGCAATGGGCCTCTACACCTGGGATGATGCCTTTAAAGGTGGTTTTGCTGGGTTTGATCCTTGAGGGATCGATACCCATTTTTCGCATTGTATCCTGATAAAGTAGGTTCAGGCTGCTGCCGCCGTCCATAAGGACTCGAGTGAGGTGAAATCCGTCAATGATGGGGTCTAGGACCAGTGCGGCGGATCCGCCATGATGGATGCTAGTGGGGTGGTCCCTGCGATCGAAGATGGTCAGACAAGCAGACCATGGGTTGAACTTTGGGGCGACGGGCTCCATCGCGTAGACGTCCCTTAGTGCACGCTTCCGCTCCCTCTTGGGAATGTGGGTTGCGTATATCATGTTTACTGTCTTCAATTGTGGGGGAAACCCCTTCTGCCCACCTGGGTTCGGCGGCCGTGGCTCCTCCTCGTCATCGCGATGCAGCCCCTTGTCCTTGTTTTCGCCATTTAACTTGCCGGCCTGCTTGAACACCCAACACTCTCTGTTGGTGTGATTGGCTGGCTTGTCGGGGGTGCCATGGATTTGACACGAGCGATCCAGTATGCGATCCAGACTGGATGGAGCCGGAGTATTTCTTTTGAATGGATTTTTCCACTGACCGGATCTAGAGCCTTTGAATCCGGCGTTGACTGCCATATCTTTGGAGTTATCGTCGTTATTGTGGCGCTTTGGTCTATTACAACGCTGCCTACCGTTAACGTCTTTGGTATCTGAGGTATTCGGATTCCTTGATGTGTTGTTGCTGCGAGCCAGCCAGCTATCCTCGCCCGCGCAAAAGCGGGTCATGAGTGTTGTGAGGGCTGCCATAGATTTTGGCTTATCCTGGGCGAGGTGGCGGGCGAGCCACTCATCGCGGATGTTATGCTTAAATGCCGCTAGGGCTTCTGCATCCGGACAGTCTACAATTTGATTTTTCTTAGTCAGGAACCATGTGCCCTGAGGGTGGTGGATCCTGTTCGTCTCCGGCTTCGTCGTCCATACCGTCGAAGTCTTCGGAGCCGAAGTCAAGCATGTCGGTTAAGTCGTCGACAGTGGCTACTAAGTGGGTGGTGGGTGGGCAGCGAATTTCCTCGTCGCCCGCATCCCATTCTAGCCGGACATAGTTCAGCCAAGGTTCTCCTGACAGGGAGAGAGACCTTAATGAATTTAGCGCATCCCGAAGGGTGAGTGCTAAAAGATGTCTGCGGAGGTGAACTCCATGATCGGCGCCCAGTCGGACTCGACGGGCACGAATATGAGCGTCTCGGAGTCCGTGGCCGTGGATGAATCCAGTGGTTTGGTGACACGGCTCTCGTAAGGTGTAAAGTCAGTATCCGGCTCTATCGCCACTGAGAGTGCGGCCTCCATGGCGGGGTCCATCCCTCCGCTCTTGGATGGCATGACTTGCTCTGGATTAATGGGCGGAGTAGCTACGGATGCGATCTCCTGAATACTATCCGACGACAGAGTTATGTCATGCTCGTCAAGACTGTACGGCGCGTCCGACATGGGCTTGAATCCATCGAAGATCAAGTCTCCACAAATGTCGGCCGTGTAGTTCAAGTTTCCAAATCTGACCTGATGGCCAGGGGCGTAGCTCTCAATCTGCTCCAGATGGCGAAGCGAATTGGCCCGCAGTGCAAAGCCGCCGAATACGAAGATCTGTCCGGGGAGGAAAGCCTCACCCTGGACCGCATCGCTAGCGATGATCGAAGGAGCCATCAAGCCTTATGGTGGCGACACAGTGGAACTCTCAATGAAAGCACCAATGTCGGTGTCAAAACCGGCGGATCTCGGGTAGGGGGTCTCGAACTGTGCATCTAAGGCGGATGGTAATAGGAGGCAGGGGACACGATATTTTACCCAGGTTTGGGCCCTCTTGATAGAGGTAAAACCCTACGTCTTGCTTGATTGTTCTTGATGATATGAGTATTACAAGAGTAGATCTACCACGAGATCAGAGAGGCTAAACCCTAGAAGCTAGCCTATGGTATGATTGTCTGTTGTCCTACGAACTAAAACCGTCCGGTTTATATAGACACCGGAGGTGGCTAGGGTTACACAAGGTCAGTTACAAAAGAGGAGGTATACATATCCGTATTGCCTAGCTTGCCTTCCACGCCAAGTAAAGTCCCATCCGGACATGAGATGAAGTCTTCAACCTTGTATCTTCATGGTCAAACAGTCCAGCCAAAGGATATAGTCCGGCTGTCCGAAGACCCCCTAATCCAGGACTCCCTCATCCAGTTTGACAAGAACAACATGATATCGCAAATATGCTTCCCGCTGCTTTGCCCTTGTTAGTACTTGTTGTCCTGTATCACTGTACTTGCATACATACCTAGTTCATTATGTGACAGCAGTATGCATGATGGCTTGCTTATCAATTGTTCGCTCCAAATTATCTGATCTGTATGAATGGTTACATTAGTGTAGAATATATCCAATGCCAATGTTTTTTAGTGCTACATTGTTCTTGTAAGTACATGCTGTCCTTTATTAGTGTACTTATAATGACAGGTAGTTGTTCATGTACCATCACTCTGCAGCTTATTTTCCTTTGCCCTCCATTTTCTACACATCAGATCTATATTTACTCTTACCATAAGGTTGGTACTGAAGAAGTTTAGCTGTGCATTGCCCTTGGCTGTACCTTTTGCATGTATCGCTGCACTTACATTTATAGCTACTTGGTTATGTAGCATCACTCTTCATCTTATCTTAAATATTCTCCATTTTTCGTATATTATCACATCTATATTTACTCTTAACAAAATGTAGAATAAAGGCAATGCTTTTGAAGAAGATTCTATGGTAAACTTCTTGAATTGCCCCCCCATCAGCATGGACAAGGCCTTTATAGAGCCTGTCTTCACCAATAATGTAAGTTTGTCCATATCAGGCCTTCAAACTTTGTTGTATATATTTGGTTAGGCATGACTGCAACAGCTGTTTATTTTTGGTGTTTGCATCAAATTGCTTGTTTAAAGTTTATTATGTAGTTCATAAACAAAAGTTTGTCCTTTCTCAATTTAAGTTTTCAGTTGTACAACCAAGTTCCTTCTTCATACCATGTAAATTAAACTATACAGAGCAAGTGATCTTCTTTTGCACTGCATGTATGCTTCTGTTCTTCATCCATAATCCAGTGGTGTGGTGAACCTACCCACTACAGCACAACGTCATATTCTGCAATGTCTTAACTATGAACAATGTCATATCATTCTACTATTATTTAAACCATCTCTTTATTTGCCAATCTGAAATAGTATAAATTTACAGCACACTAACCATTGATACTTATGAGTTCTTGATCTATAATCCAGTGGTGTCGTGAAGCTGCCAACTCCTTCATAATGTCATTTCCTGCCATGTCTTGACCTTAACAATACCATATTGTGTTAATGCAATTTTAAACTGTGTCACTTTATTCGTCAGTAAGAAATGTGATGAATTGTCAGCACTGATACTTTTATGTGCAAAACCTGTCATCTGTCTGCTTGTTTATCTTTCAGAGTGAGGAATATATAAGTGTTGAACAAGCACAGTCTCATCATCTGGCTCAGCTGCTTGCGCTGCAGCTCCCCAGTAGGGCTAACCTTTCTTGAACTCTATTGAAGTGCTGTCGGTTTTGTATATTATTTTGTTGGCGTGTTTATTTGCACTGGTGGCAATCTTTGATGCCCAGTGTATGTAATCTGCTGTCTGCTTGTGCTTTATTATCATAGTGGCGAACTTTGATGCCCAGTGGACGTAATATGCCGTAATTTCTTTATTGTATAGTCTAAGTTTTTTCTTATTCACGATGCTGCAGTTATTTTACTGTATATATATCCTGTCTTTGCAGTAAACCGGCCAAACCGTAAAATTACGGTACATAATCGGGCCGTCATGCAATCATGATGTAGGTTGGGCCTAAAACATGCCGAACAGCTCACGGGCCGACATCAGCCCGAAATGAACCCCGGACCATGATTGTGCGAATCAAATCACAGGCTTTTAACAGGCCAAAATTGTCTCGGTCCTTGTTTGGCCCAATCAGATATCGGCTGCGAGCAGGCCGGATGCAAACCAGGTCGTAGTTAGGCCCAACTATATGACGGGATTTTAACAGGCCAAAATTAATATAGGGCCGAAATGTTAAACGGGCCCTTAACAGGCCAAAACTAATATCAGGACGAATTACTAAGTGGGCCCAAAAGCATAGTGTTCAGTTGACGGGCCGAATCTGATATGGGCCATAATTGAGCCCAAAGCCTCTTAAAGGGCCGAACCTGATCTGGGCCGTAATTTGGCCCAGAACATGGTAGGCTTTTAACGGGTCGGGTCTCATATGGGCCACTATTAGGCCTGGAGCGTGGTAGGCCATTAATGGACCGGATCAAATATGGGCCAGCATTTGGCCCAAAACATGGCAGCCAGTTAATGGGCCGGCCTACTAGGGTCCTCAAAATCTTGTGGGCCTACAGTTGGGCCGGCCCATTAATGTCGGCAAAATCTCGTGGGCCTTTAGCTGGGCCGGCCCATTATGATCCGCAAGAATCTTGTGGGCCTTTACCTGGGCCGGCCCATTATGGCACACAAAATTTTTTTGGGCCTTTGCCTGGGCCGGCCCATTATAGCCCACAAAATCTTGTGGGCCTTTAGCTGGGCCAGCCCATTATGGTCCACAAAATCTCGTGGGCCTTTAGCTTGGCCGGCCCATTATGGTCCGCAAAATCTTGTGGGCCTTCAGTTGGGCCGGCCCGTTTAAACTTGATGGGCCGGTCCACGTGTCAACATATCATAGGCGCGTCTCGCCCATTGGATGAGTGACACCTGTGCCAACATGGACCCGACACGTGTCTCCTCCAGCAAATGATGATTTTACACGTGGAAAATCCCCATTGGTTGGGGCTGTTAACGGGTTATCGGATCCAAAACCCGACCCGATAGCTTAACGGCGTTCCGTTATGGTGGATGCCACGTGTTGGTCACCCTTGACGAAAGCACTTCTGTGACGCGCGATTTATCTTCATGGAAGTGGACACTTCCGTGATGATAATTTTGGTAATGTCATGGAACACTTCTATGACAGCATAGGTATGACTATCTTGATTCTATCATAAAATCGTCATCGATGTACATGCATGACAAAAAACGCGACCTAGTGTGACGAGCACGTATCATCACGGAAGTGTATTTTTTTGTAGTGCAAGCAATCTATGAGGCGGCCACGAGGCAGGGGGCGCGCCTACCCCCCTCGTGGGCCCCTCATTGCTCCACCGACCTACTTCTTCCTCCTATATATGTTCACATACCTGGCAAACATCCAGGAGCACCACGAAACCCTATTTCCACAGTCGCAACCTTCTGTACCCAAGAGATCCCATCTTGGGGCCTTTTCCGGAGCTCCGCCGGAGGGGGCATTGATCACAGAGGGCCTCTACATCAACTCCATGGCCCCTCCAATGATGTGTGAGTAGTTTACCTTAGACCTTCGGGTCCATAGCTAGTAGCTAGATGGCTTATTCTCTCTCTTTGGATCTCAATACAAAGTTCTCTTCGATTCTCTTGGAGACCTATTCGATTAATCTTCTTTTGCGGTGTGTTTGTCGAGATCCGATGAATTGTGGGTTTATGATCAAGTTTATCTATGAACAATATTTGAATCTTCTCTGAATTCTTTTATGTATGATTGGTTTATCTTTGCAAGTCTCTTTGAATTATCAGTTTGGTTTGGCCTACTAGATTGATCCTTCTTGCAATGGGAGAAGTGCTTAGCTTTGGATTCAATCTTGCGGTGCTCGATCCCAGTGACAGAAAGGGAATGACACGTATTGTATTGTTGCCATCGAGGATAAAAAGATGGGGTCTACATCATATTGCATGAGTTTGTCCCTCTACATCATGTCATCTTGCTTAAGGCGTTACTCTGTTCTTATGAACTTAATACTCTAGATGCATGCTGGATAGCGGTCAATGTGTGGAGTAATACTAGTAGATGCAGAATCGTTTTGGTCTACTTGTCTCGGACATGATGCCTATATACATGATCATGCCTAGATATTCTCATAATTATTCACTTTTCTATCAATTGCTCAATAGTAATTTGTTCACCCACCATTATACTTATGCTATCTTGAGAGAAGCCACTAGTGAAACCTATGGCCCCCGGGTCTATTTTCCATCATACAAGTTTCCAATCTATTTTATTTTGCAATCTTCACTTTCAATCTATATCATAAAAATACCAAAAATATTTATCTTATTATTATCATCTGTATCAGATCTCACTCTTGCAAGTGGCCGTGAAGGGATTAACAACCCCTTTATCGCATTGGTTGCGAGGTTCTTATTTGTTTGTGTACATACGAGGTGACTCGCGCATGGTCTCCTACTGGATTGATACCTTGGTTCTAAAAAACTGAGGGAAATACTTATGCTGCTTTACTGCACCACCCTTGTTGGAAATATGCCCTAGATGCAATAATAAATTGATTATTATTATATTTCCTTGTTCATGGTAATTGTCTATTGTTCATGCTATAATTGTGTTATCCGGAAATCGTAATACATGTGTGAATACAAAGACCGCAACATGTCCCTAGTGAGCCTCTAGTTAACTAGCTCGTTGATCAATAGATAGTCATGGTTTCCTGACTATGGACATTGGATGTCATTGATAACGGGATCACATCATTAGGAGAATGATGTGATGGACAAGACCCAATCCTAAGCATAGCACAAGATCGTGTAGTTCGTTTGCTAGAGCTTTTCCAATGTCAAGTATCATTTCCTTAGACCATGAGATCGTGTAACTCTTGGATGCCGTAGGAGTGCTTTGGGTGTACCAAACGTCACAATGTAACTGGGTGACTATAAAGGTATACTATAGGTATCCCCGAAAGTATCTATTGGGTTGACATGGATCGAGACTGGGATTTGTCACACCGTATGACGGAGAGGTATCTCTGGGCCCACTCAGTAATGCATCATCATAATGAGCTCAATGTGACCAAGTGTTTGGTCATGGGATCATGCATACGGTACGAGTAAAGTGACTTGCCGGTAACGAGATTGAACAAGGTATTGGGATACCGACGATCGAATCTCGGGCAAGTAACGTACCGATTGACAAAGGGAATTGTATACGGGATTACTTGAATCCTCGACATCGTGGTTCATCCGATGAGATCATCGAGGAGCATGTGGGAGCCAACATGGGTATCCAGATCCCGCTGTTGGTTATTGACCGAAGAGTCGTCTCGGTCATGTCTGCGTGTCTCCCGAACCCGTAGGGTCTACACACTTAAGGTTCGGTAACGCTAGGGTTGTAGAGATATTAGTATGCGGTAACCCGAAAGTTGTTCGGAGTCCCATATGAGATCCCAGATGTCACGAGGAGTTCCGGAATGGTTCGGAGGTGAAGATTTATATATAGGAAGTCCAGTTTCGGCCATCGGGAAAGTTTTGGGGGTAATCGGTATTGTACCGGGACCACCGGAAGGGTCCCGGGGGTCCACCGGGTGGGGCCACCTATCCCGGAGTGCCCCATGGGCTGAAGTGAGAGGGGAACACAAGTTGTTGTGGGCGTTGATTTTGTCAATTTACTTGTCGTTACTAGTCTTATCTTGATTCGGCGGCATCATGGGATGAAGCGGCCAGGACCGACCTTACACGTATGCTTACGTGAGACTGGTTCCACCGACTAACATGCACTAGTTGCATAAGGTGGCTAGCGGGTGTCTGTCTCTCCCACTTTAGTCGGATCGGATTCGATGAAAAGGGTCCTTATGAAGGGTAAATAGAAATTGGCATATCACGTTGTGGTTTTGGCGTAGGTAAGTAACATTCTTGCTAGAAACCTATAGCAGCCACGTAAAAACTTGCAAGAACAATTAGAGGACGTCTAACTTGTTTTTGCAGCATGTGCCATGTGATGTGATCTGGCCAAAAGGATGTGATGAATGATATATGTGATGTATGAGATCGATCATGTTCTTGTAATAGGAATCACGACTTGCATGTCGATGAGTATGACAACCGGCAGGAGCCATAGGAGTTGTCTCAATTTATTTATGACCTGCGTGTCAACATAAACGTCGTGTAATTACTTTACTTTATTGCTAAACCGTTAGCCATAGTAGTAGAAGTAATAGATGACAAGACAACTTCATGAAGACACGATGATGGAGATCATGGTGTCATGCCGGTGCCGATGATGATCATGGCGCCCCGAAGATGGAGATCAAAAGGATCAAATGATATTGTCCATATCATGTCACTATTTGATTGCATGTGATGTTTATCGTGTTTTTGCTTCTTATTTGCTTAGAATGACGGTAGTAAATAAGATGATCCCTCACATAATTTCAAGAAAGTGTTCCCCCTAACTGTGCGCCGTTGCGAAAGTTCGTTGTCTCGAAGCACCACGTGATGATCGGGTGTGATAGATTCTAACATTCACATACGACGGGTGTAAGCCAGATTTACACATGCAAAACACTTAGGTTGACTTGACGAGCCTAGCATATACAGACATGGCCTCGGAACACGGAAGACCGAAAGGTCGAACATGAATCGTATAGAAGATACGATCAACATGAAGATGTTCACCGATGATGACTAGTCCGTCTCACGTGATGATCGGACATGGCCTAGTTGACTCGGATCATGTATCACTTAGATGACTAGAGGGATGTCTGTCTGAGTGGGAGTTCATTAAATAATTTGATTAGATGAACTTAATTATCATGAACTTAGTCTAAAAACCTTTGCAAAATGTCTTGTAGATCAAATAGCCAACGCTCATGTCAACCTCAACTTCAACACGTTCCTAGAGAAAACCAAGCTGAAAGATGATGGCAGCAACTATATGGACTGGGTTCGGAACCTGACGATGATCCTCATAGCTGCCAGGAAAGCATATGTCCTAGAAGCACCGCTAGGTGAAGCACCCATCCCAGAGAACCAAGACGTTATGAACGCTTGGCAGTCGCGTGCTGATGATTACTCCCTTGTTTAGTGCGGCATGCTTTACAGCTTAGAACCGGGGCTCCAAAAGCGTTTTGAGCAACACGGAGCATATGAGATGTTCGAAGAGCTGAAAATGGTTTTCCAAGCTCATGCCCGGGTCGAGAGATATGAAGTCTCCGACAAGTTCTACAGTTGTAAGATGGAGGAAAATAGTTCTGTCAGTGAGCACATACTCAAAATGTCGGGGTTGCACAATCGCTTGTCCCAGCTGGACATTAACCTCCTGGATGAGGCGGTCATTGACAGAATCCTTCAGTCGCTCCCACCTAGCTACAAGAGCTTTGTGATGAACTACAATATGCAGGGGATGGTGAAAACTATTCCTGAAGTATTTTCAATGCTGAAATCAACAAAGGTGGAAATCAAAAAGGAACATCAAGTGTTGATGGTCAATAAAACCACTAGTTTCAAGAAAGGCAAGGGTAAGAAGAATTTCAAGAAGGACGACAAGGGAGTTGCCGCGCCCGGTAAATCAGTTGCCGGGAAGAAGCCAAAGAATGGACCCAAACCTAAGACTGAGTGCTTTTATTGCAAGGGAAAGGGACACTGGAAGCGGAACTGCCCCAAATACTTAGCGGACAAGAAGGCCGGCAAACTAAAGGTATATGTGATATACATGTAATTGATGTGTACCTTACCAGTACTCATAGTAGCTCCTGGGTATTCGATACCGGTGCAGTTGCTCATATTTGTAACTCAAAATAGGAGCTGCAGAATAAGCAGAGACTGGCGAAGGATGAGGTGACGATGCGCATCGGGAATGGTTCCAAGGTCGATGTGATCGCCGTCGGCACGCTACCTCTACATTTACCTACAGGATTAGTTTTAAACCTCAATAATTGTTATTTAGTGCCAGCTTTGAGCATGAACATTGTATCTGGATCTCGTTTAATACGAGATGGCTACTCATTTAAATCCGAGAATAATGGTTGTTCTATTTATATGAGAGACATGTTTTATGGTCATGCCCCGCTGGTCAATGGTTTATTCTTAATGAATCTCGAATGTGATGTTACACATATTCATAGTGTGAATACCAAAATATGTAAGATTGGTAATGATAGTCCCACATATCTGTGGCACTGCCGCCTTGGTCACATCGGTGTCAAACGCATGAAGAAGCTCCATACAGATGGACTTTTGGAGTCTCTTGATTTCAAATCATTTGACACGTGCGAACCATGCCTCATGGGTAAAATGACCAAGACTCCGTTCTCCGAAACAATGGAGCGAGTACTTATTGGAAATTATACATACTGATGTGTGCGGTCCAATGAGTGTTGAGGCTCGCGGTGGCTATCGTTATGTTCTCACTCTCACTGATGACTTAAGTAGATATGGGTATGTCTATTTGATGAAACACAAGTCTGAGACCTTTGAAAAGTTCAAGGAATTTCAGAATGAGGTAGAGAATCAATGTGACCGAAAGATAAAATTCTTACGGTTAGATCGTGGGGGAGAATATTTAAGTCACAAATTTGGTTCGCACTTAAGGAAATGTGGAATCGTTTCACAACTCACGCCGCCTGGAACGCCTCAGCGTAACAGTGTGTCCGAGCGTCGTAATCGCACTCCATTGGATATGGTGCGATCTATGATGTCACTCACTGATTTACCGCTATCATTCCGGGGATACGCTCTAGAGACAACTACATTCACTTTAAATAGGGCACCGTCTAAATCCGTTGAGACGACACCGTATGAATTATGGTTTGGGAAGAAACCTAAGCTGTCGTTTCTAAAAGTTTGGGGATGCGATGCTTATGTCAAGAAACTTCAACCTGAAAAGCTCGAACCCAAGTCGGAAAAATGCGTCTTCATAGGATACCCTAAGGAAACCATTGGGTATACCTTCTACCTCAGATCCGAAGGCAAGATCTTTATTGCCAAGAGCGGGTCCTTTCTGGAGAAAGAGTTGCTCTTGAGAGAAGTAAGTGGGAGGAAAGTAGAACTCGATGAAGTACTGCCTCTTGAACCAGAAAGTAGCGCAGCTTAGGAAGATGTTCCTATGGTGCCTGCACCGACTAGAGAGGAAGTTAATGATGATGATCAAGGTACTTCGGATCAAGTTGCTACTGAACTTCGAAGGTCCACAAGGACACGTTCCACACCAGAATGGTATGGCAACCCTGTCATGGAAATCATGTTGTTAGACAACGGTGAACCTTCGAACTATGAAGAAGCAATGGCGGGCCCACATTCCAACAAATGGCTTGAAGCCATGCAATCCGAGATAGGATCCATGTATGAAAACAAAGTATGGACTTTGACAGACTTGCCCGATGATCGGCGAGCGATAGAGAATAAATGGATCTTTAAGAAGAAGACGGACGCGGATGGTAATCTTACCATCTATAAGGCTCGACTTGTCGCTAAGGGTTATCGACAAGTTCAAGGGGTTGACTACGATGAGACCTTCTCACCCGTAGCGAAGCTGAAGTCCGTCCGAATCATGTTAGCAATTGCTACATACTATGATTATGAGATATGGCAAGTGGACGTCAAAACAGCATTCCTTAACGGCTTTCTTAAGGAAGAATTGTATATGATGCAGCCGGATGGTTTTGTCGATCCTAAGAATGCTAACAAGGTATGCAAGCTCCAGCGCTCCATCTCGGAGTTGGAACATTTGCTTTAATGAAATGATCAAAGCGTTTGGGTTCATGCAGACTTATGGAGAACCTGCGTTTACAAGAAAGTGAGTGGGAGCTCTGTAGCATTTCTCATATTATATGTGGATGACATACTTTTGATGGGAAATTATATAGAACTTTTGGACAGTATTAAGGTCTACTTGAATAAGTGTTTTTCGATCAAGGACCTTGGAGAAGCTGCTTACATATTAGGCATCAAGATCTATAGAGATAGATCAAGATGCCTCATAGGTCTTTCACAAAGCACATACCTTGATAGGATATTGAAGAAGCTCAATATGGATCAGTCCAAGAAGGGGTTCTTGCCTGTGTTGCAAGGTGTGAAATTGAGCTCAGCTCAATGTTCGACCACGGCAGAAGATAGAGAAAAGATGAGTGTCGTCCCCTATGCCTCGGCCATAGGGTCTATCATGTATGCCATGCCGTGTACCAGACCTGATGTAAACCTTGCCGTGATTTTGGTAGGTAGGTACCAAAGTAATCCCGGCATGGAACACTGGACAGCGGTCAAGAACATCCTGAAGTACCTGAAAAGGACTAAGGATATGTTTCTCGTATATGGAGGTGATGAGGAGCTCGTCGTAAAGGGTTACGTCGATGCTAGCTTCGACACAGATCTGGATGACTCTAAGTCACAAACCGATTACGTGTATATTTTGAATGATGGGGCAGTAAGCTGGTGCAGTTGCAAGCAAAGTGTCGTGGCGGGATCTACATGTGAAGCGGAGCACATGGCAGCCTCGTAGGCAGTGCATGAAGCAATCTGGATGAAGGAGTTCATCACCGACCTAGGAGTCATACCCAATGCATCGGGGCCGATCACTCTCTTCTGTGACAACACTGGAGCTATTGCCCTTGCCAAGGAGCCCAGGTTTCACAAGAAGACCGGGCACATCAAGCGTCGCTTCAACTCCAATTCGTGAAAATGTTCAAGATGGAGACATAGATATTTGCAAAGTACATACGGATCTGAATGTCGCAGATCCGTTGACTAAACCTCTTCCGCAAGCAAAACATGATCAACACCAGAACTCTATGGGTGTTCGATTCATCACAATGTAACTAGATTATTGACTCTAGTGCAAGTGGGAGACTGTTGGAAATATGCCCTAGAGGCACTAATAAATTGATTATTATTATATTTCCTTGTTCATGGTAATTGTCTATTGTTCATGCTATAATTGTGTTATGCGGAAATCATAACACATGTGTGAATACATAGACCACAACATGTCCCTAGTGAGCCTCTAGTTAACTAGCTCGTTGATTTATAGATAGTCATGGTTTCCTGACTATGGACATTGGATGTCATTGATAACGGGATCACATCATTAGGAGAATGATGTGATGGATAATACCCAATCCTAAGCATAGCACAAGATCGTGTAGTTCGTTTGCTAGAGCTTTTCCAATGTCAAGTATCATTTCCTTAGACCATGAGATCGTGTAACTCCTGGATGCCGTAGGAGTGCTTTGGTTGTACCAAACGTCACAACGTAACTGGGTGACTATAAAGGTATACTACAGGTATCCCCGAAAGTATCTGTTGGGTTGACACGGATCGAGACTTGGATTTGTCACTCCGTATGACGGAGAGGTATCTCTGGGCCCACTCGGTAATGCATCATCATAATGAGCTCAATGTGACCAAGTGTTTGGTCACGGGATCATGCATTACGGTACGAGTAAAGTGACTTGCCGGTAACGAGATTGAACGAGGTATTGGGATACCGACGATCGAATCTCGGGCAAGAACGTACCGATTGACAAAGGGAATTGTATACGGGATTACTTGAATCCTCGAAATCGTGGTTCATCCGATGAGATCATTGAGGAGCATGTGGGAGCCAACGTGGGTATCCAGATCCTGCTGTTGGTTATTGACCGGAGAGTCGTCTCGGTCATGTCTGTGTCTCTCCCGAACCCGTAGGGTCTACACACTTAAGGTTCGGTAACGCTAGGGTTGTAGAGATATTAGTATGCGGTAACCCGAAAGTTGTTTGGAGTCCCGGATGAGATCCCAGACGTCACGAGGAGTTCCGGAATGGTCTGGAGGTGAAGATTTATATATAGGAAGTCCAGTTTCAGCCATCGGGAAAGTTTTGGGGGTAATCGGTATTGTACCGGGACCACCGGAAGGGTCCCGGGGGTCCACCGGGTGGGGCCACCTATCCCGGAGGGCCCCATGGGCTGAAGTGGGAGGGGAAACAGCCCCTGGTGGGCTGGTGCACCCCCCATGGGCCTCCCCTTGCGCCTAGGGTTGGAAACCCTAGGGGTGGGGGGCGCCCCACTTGGCTTGGGGGGCAAGTCCCCCTTGGCCGCCGCCCCCCCTTGGAGATCCCATCTCCTAGGGCCGGCGCCCCCCTAGGGGCCCTATATATAGTGGGGGGAGGGAGGGCAGCCATACCCAAGTCCCTGGCCCCTCCCTCTCCCCTCGTAACACCTCTCTCTCGTTGGAGCTTGGCGAGGCCCTGCCGAGATCACCGCTGCTTCCACCACCACACCGTCGTGTTGCTGGATCTCCATCAACCTCTCCTTCCCTTGCTGGATCAAGAAGGATGAGACGTCTTCCCCAACCGTACGTGTGTTGAACGCGGAGGTGTCGTCCGTTCGGCGCTCGGCCATCGGTGATTTGGATCACGACGAGTACGACTCCATCAACCCCGTTCTCTTGAATGCTTCCGCTCGCGGTCTACAAGGGTATGTAGATGCACTCCCCTCTCCCTCGTTGCTAGATGACTCCATAGATTGATCTTGGTGATGCGTAGAAAATTTTAAAAATCTGCTACGTTCCCCAACAGTGGCATCATGAGCTAGGTCTATGCGTAGTTTCTAAGCACGAGTAGAACACAAGTTGGTTTGGGCATTGATTTTGTCAATTTACTTGCCGTTACTAGTCTTATCTTGATTCGGCGGCATCGTGGGATGAAGCGGCCCAGACCGACCTTACACGTACACTTACGTGAGACTGGTTCCACCGACTAACATGCACTAGTTGCATAAGGTGGCTGGCGGATGTCTGTCTCTCCCACTTTAGTCGGATCGGATTCGATGAAAAGGGTCCTTATGAAGGGTAAATAGAAATTGGCATATCACGTTGTGGTTTTGGCGTAGGTAAGAAATGTTCTTGCTAGAAACCTATAGCAGCCACGTAAAAACTTGCAACAACAATTAGAGGACGTCTAACTTGTTTTTACAGCATGTGCCATGTGATGTGATATGGCCAAAAGGATGTGATGAATGATATATGTGATGTATGAGATTGATCATGTTCTTGTAATAGGAATCACGACTTGCATGTCGATGAGTATGACAACTGGCAGGAGCCATAGGAGTTGTCTTAATTTATTTATGACCTGCGTGTCAACATAAACGCCATGTAATTACCTTACTTTATTGCTAAACCATTAGCCATAGTAGTAGAAGTAATAGATGACGAGACAACTTCATGAAGACACGATGATGGAGATCATGGTGTCATGCCGGTGACGATGATGATCATGGCGCCCCGAAGATGGAGATCAAAAGGAGCAAATGATACTGGCCATATCATGTCACTATTTGATTACATGTGATGTTTATCATGTTTTTGCTTCTTATTTGCTTAGAACGGCGGTAGTAAATACGATGATCCCTCACATAATTTCAAGAAAGTGTTCCCCCTAACCATGCGCCATTGCGAAAGTTCGTTGTCTCGAAGCACCACGTGATGATCGGGTGTGATAGATTCTAACATTCACATACGACGGGTGTAAGCCAGATTTACACATGCAAAACACTTAGGTTGACTTGACGAGCCTAGCATGTACAGACATGGCCTCGGAACACGGAAGACCGAAAGGTCAAACATGAATCGTATAGAAGATACGATCAACATGAAGATGTTCACCAATGATGACTAGTACGTCTCACGTGATGATCGGACACGGCCTAGTTGACTCGGATCATGTATCACTTAGATGACTAGAGGGATGTCTGTCTGAGTGGGAGTTCATTAAATAATTTGATTAGATGAACTTAATTATCATGAACTTAGTCTAAAAAACTTTGCAAAATGTCTTGTAGATCAAATGGCCAATGCTCATGTCAACCTCAACTTCAACGCGTTCCTAGAGAAAACCAAGCTGAAAGATGATGCCAGCAACTATACGGACTGGGTCCGGAACCTGAGGATCATCCTCATAGCTGCCAGGAAAGCATATGTCCTAGAAGCACCACTAGGTGAAGCACCCATCCCAGAGAACCAAGACGTTATGAACGCTTGGCAGTCACGTGCTGATGATTACTCCCTCGTTCAGTGCGGCATGCTTTACAGCTTAGAACCGGGGCTCCAAAAGTGTTTTGAGCAACACGGAGCATATGAGATGTTCGAAGAGCTGAAAATGGTTTTCCAAGCTCATGCCCGGGTCAAGAGATATGAAGTCTCCGACAAGTTCTACAGTTCTAAGATGGAGAAAAATAGTTCTGTCAGTGAGCACATACTCAAAATGTCTGGGTTGCACAACCGCTTGTCCCAGCTGGACATTAACCTCCCGGATGAGGCGGTCATTGACAGAATCCTTCAGTCGCTCCCACCTAGCTACAAGAGCTTTGTGATGAGCTACAATATGTAGGGGATGGTGAAAACTATTCCTAAAGTATTTTCAATGCTGAAATCAGCGGAGGTGGAAATCAAAAAGGAACATCAAGTGTTGATGGTCAATAAAACCACTAGTTTCAAGAAAGGCAAGGGTAAGAAGAACTTCTAGAAGGACGGCAAGGGAGTTGCCGCACTCGGTAAATCAGTTGCCAGGAAGAAGCCAAAGAATGGACCCAAACCTGAGACTGAGTGCTTTTAGTGCAAGGGAAAGGGACACTAGAAGCGGAACTGCCCCAAATACTTAGCGGACGAGAAGGCCGACAACACTAAAGGTATATGTGATATACATGTAATTGATGTGTACCTTACCAGTACTCGTAGTAGCTCCTGGGTATTTGACACCGGTGCGGTTGCTCATATTTGTAACTCAAAACAGGAGCTGCGGAATAAGCAGAGACTGGCTAAGGACGAGGTGACGATGCACGTCGGGAATGGTTCCAAGGTCGATGTGATCGCCGTCGGCATGCTACCTCTACATTTACCTATGGGATTAGTTTTAAACCTCAATAATTGTTATTTAGTGCCAGCTTTGAGCATGAACATTGTATCTGGATCTTGTTTAATACGAGATGGCTACTCATTTAAATCCGAGAATAATGGTTGTTCTATTTATATGAGAGATATGTTTTATGGTCATGCCCCGCTGGTCAATGGTTTATTCTTAATGAATCTCGAACGTGATGTTACACATATTCATAGTGTGAATACCAAAAGATGTAAGATTGATAATGATAGTCCCACATATCTGTGGCACTGCCGCCTTGGTCACATCGGTGTCAAACGCATGAAGAAGCTCCATACAGATGGACTTCTTGAGTCTCTTGATTTCAAATCATTTGACACGTGTGAACCATGCCTCATGGGTAAAATGACCAAGACTCCGTTCTCCGGAACAATGGAGCAAGCAACCAACTTATTGGAAATTATACATACTAATGTGTGTGGTCCAATGAGCATTGAGGCTCGCGGTGGCTATCGTTATGTTCTCACTCTCAATGATGACTTAAGTAGATATGGGTATGTCTATTTGATGAAACACAAGTCTGAGACCTTTGAAAAGTTCAAGGAATTTCAGAATGAGGTAGAGAATCAACGTGACAGAAAGATAAAATTCTTACGATCAGATCGTGGGGGAGAATATTTAAGTCATGAATTTGGTACGCACTTAAGGAAATGGGGAATCATTTCACAACTCACGCCGCTTGGAACGCCTCAGCGTAACGGTGTGTCCGAGCGTCGTAATCACACTCTATTGGATATGGTGCGATCTATGATGTCACTCACTGATTTACCACTATCATTTTGGGGATATGCTCTAGAGACAGCTACATTCACTTTAAATAGGGCACCGTCTAAATCCGTTGAGACAACACTGTATGAATTATGGTTTGGGAAGAAACCTAAGCTGTCGTTTCTAAAAGTTTGGGGATGCGATGCTTATGTCAAGAAACTTCAACCTGAAAAGCTCGAACCCAAGTCGGAAAAATGCGTTTTCATAGGATACCCTAAGGAAACCATTGGGTATACCTTCTACCTCAGATCCGAAGGCAAGATCTTTGTTGCCAAGAGCGGGTCCTTTCTGGAGAAAGAGTTTCTCTCGAGAGAAGTAAGTGGGAGGAAAGTAGAACTCGATGAAGTACTGGCTCTTGAACCAGAAAGTAGCGCAGCTCAGGAAGATGTTCCTGTGGTGCCTGCACCGACTAGAGAGGAAGTTAATGATGATGATCAAGGTACTTCGGATCAAGTTGCTACTGAACTTCGAAGGTCCACAAGGACACGTTCCACACCAGAATGGTATGGCAACCCTGTCCTGAAAATCATGTTGTTAGACAACGGTGAACCTTCGAACTATGAAGAAGCATTGGCGGGCCCAGATTCCAACAAATAGCTAGAAGCCATGCAATCCGAGATAGGATCCATGTAGGAAAACAAAGTATGGACTTTGACAGACTTGCCCGATGATCGGCGAGCGATAGAGAATAAATGGATCTTTAAGAAGAAGACGGACGCGGATGGTAATGTTACCATCTATAAGGCTCGACTTGTCGCTAAGGGTTATCGACAAGTTCATGGGGTTGACTACGATGAGACCTTCTCACCCGTAGCGAAGCTGAAGTCCGTCTGAATCATGTTAGCAATTGCTGCATACTATGATTGTGAGATATGGCAAATGGACGTCAAAACGGCATTCCTTAACGGCTTTCTTATGGAAGAATTGTATATGATGCAGCCGGATGGTTTTGTCGATCCTAAGAATGCTAACAAGGTATGCAAGCTCCAGCGCTCCATCTATGGGCTGGTGCAAGCATCTCGGAGTTGGAACATTTGCTTTAATGAAATGATCAAAGCGTTTGGGTTTATGCATACTTATGGAGAACCTACGTTTACAAGAAAGTGAGTGGGAGCTCTGTAGCATTTCTCATATTATATGTGGATGACATACTTTTGATGGGAAATGATATAGAACTTTTGGACAGTATTAAGGTCTACTTGAATAAGTGTTTTTCGATGAAGGACCTTGGAGAAGCTGCTTACATATTAGGCATCAAGATCTATAGAGATAGATCGAGACGCCTCATAGGTCTTTCACAAAGCACATACCTTGATAAGATATTGAAGAAGTTCAATATGGATCAGTCCAAGAAGGGGTTCTTGCCTGTGTTGCAAGGTGTGAAATTGAGCTCAGCTCAATGTCCGACCACGACAGAAGATAGAGAAAAGATGAGTGTCGTCCCCTATGCCTCAGCCATAGGGTCTATCATGTATGCCATGCTGTGTACCAGACCTGATGTAAACCTTGCCGTGAGTTTGGTAGGTAGGTACCAAAGTAATCCCGGCATGGAACACTGGACAGCGGTGTAACATCCCAAATTTTCAATTTGGAATGTTATACATTAGATCATCATGCATATCATATTTTATTTTGATTTTGGGTTTGATCCTAGAAATTTCTACGCAACTCAAGGACCCACGGAGAGAGTAGGGAAATTCATTATTTTCATATTTGAGCTTTCTCAAATTTTGAGAATAGGATCATTTGATTTTATTTATTTTATCATCAATTATTTCTATTACAAAATATGAGAGAGGGAATAAAATGACTTTCCCAAAATAAAGAAATATTGAGGATTTAATAAAAAAATCAAATAAGATTTTATTTCGGAGTTTTTCGTTATTTTATATGAATTTAGGAAAAATGTGTCTTTTTCAAAATTGCATTTAGTCCCCAAATAAATGTTCACCTTGTGCGGCTTGATTTTAGAAGCCAGGTAAAATTTATTTCGGGATTTTTGAAGTCCGTTTATTATTTCTTTTTATTTTTTCCGCGCGTAATTATATATAAAAAAACGCACCGACCTACGGGCCGTGTCCGACCTGGACACCGGCCCGGGAAGGCTTTATAAGCCGGGGGACCCGACCCCCACAGCCCACCTGACGCGCCCCAAACCCTAGCCCGCCGCCAGCGCC
>NC_057797.1:56404283-56410831 GCF_018294505.1 Triticum aestivum | reverse complement strand
CACCGCCGTCGCCGCCACCCGCCCCGCCGCCGCCGCACGCCGCCCGAGGTTCGCCGTGCCTCGAAGTCCACGCCCGTTTTTTTATTTTTTTTTCCTTAAATAGATCGGTTTTTTCTGATTTATTTAAATAGCGAGCGTTCATCCGTTCGTTCGTTCTAGCGAACGTTCGTCGTTTTTCTTTTTCTCGGATTTAATCCGCGATTTTTCTGATCGCGATTCCTGATCTGATTTTTGTTTTAGTATAACTTTTCACTCGTTTATCGGAGTTAGACGATTCAAGCACCTGGAGTTCCGTCTCGAAACCCTCTAACCGTTTAACCAACTTAAACAAGTTTTTGCTACTGTAAAATTTGCCTTAGATCCAGATTAGTAGAACGAAGTTGTTTTCTTTCGCGGTTTGACTTTCGTTGCCTCGTTTGATTTGATTCTTTTTGCAAACCGGAGTTCTTAAAGTGAACCTTCTGGTTAGATCTCTTATTTGAGTTTTACCTGTGCATTAGATGAGTACTTATTGTATGCTTGTTTGTTTGTTTGCGATAGAGTACCCGGAGTGCGTCGCTTGTTACTTCGAATCGCTAGGTTTCCCGGATCATCAGCAAGGCAAGTAACACTTTGATCATACCTCCTACTACCCAGTTTTATTGCATTAGATCAATCCTCAAACATTGCATGATTAGGATCTAATTAAATTGTGGGATGGGAAGTAGTTGAGGTAGTACCTATTACCTGTTTATTATCAAACCTTTGGGAGTTACTTCTACGTTTGCTTATTATGCCATGCTATGCTAGTAGACGTGGATTGGGTGAGTGATATCCATGACAGATGTGAGTTTGTTAATTAATGGTTTATCTAAGGTGGCAACTTAAACACACATCTGGGTGGATTGAGGCACCTGGGTATTCCAGGACTTGCCTGTTTTCTTTTGGACCGCCACCCAGGCTCAAAGGGATCATTAGACTATTCATACTAGAAACTTCTGTGTGTAGCCACAAGCTATTATGGGCCCTAGCATAGTTGACTAAGTCGTGTGAACTCTTACAGTGGTAGACTAGCAGATGTAGGGGATGTGGGTGGTACGGTCTACCCGATCGTAAGGTGCTAGCGCTTCTGAAAGACTATGTCTCGGTCATCCGTCTTCTCAAACACCATGTAGTGCGAGAAACCAAACGGAGGCGATTGAGTCTTGTGGGGAAAAGTGCGCAAACCTCTGCAGAGTGTAATAAACTAATCATGGTTAGCCGTGTCCCCGGTTATGGACATCTTGAGTATCTAGTACCTGGATTTTCATGTGAATCTCAACATGTTACTCTAAATTAATTTTGTTGGGTTTTATTTAATGATGATGCTTAATTGGGATTGAGGATGCTGTCAACCATTCTCATGTGAATCTCAACCATGCCCTTGTTTGATTGAATGAAGTGAATTGTTTGCTTTTGCCTCATGTGCGTATGGGTAGTGTTCCTCTTTAGACCCCCTCTATTCTTACATCTCATCTTTTCTAAACGCTCAGATGCCTCCGAGACATGACCCCGGATTTACCTTTCCACCGAAGCTCACCCAGTTGATCTAGCAGCAGAACACATTGATGCAGTTGCTAGTCTAGAATCAGAATCAGGGGAACAACAACAACAACCCACCACCACCACCACCTGTTGATCACTTAGCCCATTTTCTTAGGCTGAATCCGCCGGTGTTTTCCAGTAGCACTGAGCCGATAGTAGCAGATGATTGGCTACGCAAGACAGCTAGAGAGTTGACCACCGCAGGATGCACGGATGCGGAGAAGGTGAAGTTTGCCGCACATCAGCTTGAAGGACCCGCAGCATCATGGTGGGAGAATTTCACAGCCACTTTCCCTGTCGACACTGTCACATGGGACCAGTTTCAGCAGGCTTTTCGTAATGCCTATGTTTCAGCAGGAGCTATGGCCATGAAGAAGCGTGAGTTTCGCAACTTGTGCCTAGGATGGCGGACAGTTGGCCAGTATGTGGAGGAATTTAGTAAACTAGCATGTTATGCCCCAGATGACATCGCTACGGATGCAGCAAAGCAGGAGAAGTTTCTGGAAGGACTGAATGATGAGTTGAGCATGCAGTTGATGGTAGCAACTTTCAACAACTACCAGGAGTTGGTAGATCGTGCTCTTATGATTGAAGGCAAGCAGCAGCAAATTGAAAATCGTAAGAGGAAGTATGGACAAGGGAAGTACAATTCAGGAGCTCAGTAGAAGCCACGTTTTACCCCTAGACCGGGAGGACATTTTCAGCATACCCATGGAGGAGGTAGCTCGCATAATCACAATGGCACCAGAAGTGGTAACGGGAATGGAGGAAGCAACGGCCAGAACCGCACCAATCCATCAACCCCAGCCAAGAAGGACCTAAGCCAAGTCACTTGCTTTAAGTGTTCGAAGACCGGACATTATGCTAATGAATATCCTGAATTACAAAATGGAAATAGCGATGGAAGCTCTGGGAAGAAGCCGAACCCTTTCAACAGGGGGCAGGTGAACGACGTTAGCGTGGAGGAGGTTGAAGCTCAGCCTGATGTAGTAATAGGTAAGTTTTTGGTTAAGTCATTTACTGCAGTCGTTCTTTTTGATACTGGCGCATCGCATTCATACATCTCAAGGGGATTTGTGGATAAGTATAACCTGTCAACCCAAGCCCTTAGGTCAACCATGTTAGTAACCTCGCATGGAGTAGAGTATATGGCTAGTCGATGGTGTGATCAGTTACCATTAAGGATTGGTAACTATGTTTTTCCCTCAGACCTAATAGTATTGGAATCCCAAGGATTGGATGTGATATTAGGCATGGATTGGTTATCAAAGTATGAAGGGAATATTGAATGTGCTAGTAAGTCAATTTTGCTTACCACACCAGAAGGGAGAAGGATCAAGTATGTATCCCGACATGTGCCAAAGAGGACACAAGTAAATTGCTTAACATGAGTTGTGCAGGAGGAAGTACCAGTGGTAAGGGATTTCCCTGAAGTATTTCCAGAAGAATTGCCAGGCATGCCACCGGATAGAGATATTGAGTTTTTGATTGAGCTATTGCCAGGCACAGGGCCAATATCAAAGAGACCATATAGGATGCCAGCAAAGGATTTGGTGGAAATTAAGAAGCAGATTAAGGAATTACTGGATAAAGGATATATTCGCCCAAGTTCCTCGCCTTGGGGATCGCCAGTACTTCTAGTGGAGAAGAAGGATGGATCGTTAAGGATGGTTGTTGATTATCGAGGATTGAATGAAGTAACGATCAAGAACAAGTACCCACTACCTATGATCAATGATCTGTTTGATCGATTGCAAGGAGATAAGGTATTTTCCAAGATCGATCTGTGATCAGGATACCACCAGTTAAAGATTAGAGAACAGGATATTCCTAAGACAGCTTTTACCACCAGGTATGGGTTGTACGAGTATACCGTTATGTCATTTGGTCTGACTAACGCACCCGCATATTTTATGAACATGATGAACAAAGTGTTTATGGAGTTTTTGGATAAGTTCGTCATAGTGTTCATTGATGATATCCTGGTTTACTCGAAGAATGAAGAAGAGCATAAGGAACATTTGCGATTGGTACTTGGAAAGCTCAGAGAACATCAACTATATGCCAAGTTTAGCAAATGTGAGTTTTGGTTGAAGGAAGTAGGATTCCTTGGACATGTTATATCTGGAGAAGGTATAGCAGTAGATCCCGCTAAAGTTGATACCGTGACCAAATGGGAAGCACCGACCACGGTTGGAGAGATACGGAGTTTTCTTGGACTTGCAGGATACTACCGGAGATTTATTGAGAATTTCTCAAAGATTGCGAAGCCTATGACTGAGTTGTTGAAGAAGGATACCAAGTTCAAATGGACTGAGGAATGTGAGGTTAGTTTCCAGGAGTTGAAGAAACGTTTGGTTACTTCACCAGTGTTGATTTTGCCAGACCGGACCAAAGATTATGAGGTGTATTGCGACGCTTCACGTCGAGGACTTGGAGCAGTGCTTATGCAGGAAGGGAGAGTTGTTTCATATGCTTCAAGACAACTGAAACCTCATGAGTTGAATTATGCTACGCATGATTTGGAGTTAGCAGCCGTAGTGCATGCATTGAAAATATGGAGACATTTCCTCATTGGAAATCATTGTGAGGTGTACACGGATCATAAGAGTTTGAGGTACATTTTCACGCAGAAGGAGTTAAACCTCAGACAAAGGAGATGGTTGGAGCTCATCAAGGATTATGATATGAGATTGCATTACCATCCCGGAAAGGCTAATGTAGTAGCTGACGCATTAAGCCGTAAGAGCCACGTCAATACATTAATGACGGGAGGAATACCAAGGGATTTAGCAGAAAATCTTCGTGAACTATGTTTGGAAATAGTTCCGAGAGGCTATGTAGCAGCATTGGAGATTCATTCTACATTAATCGATAAAATCAGAGAAGCCCAAAGGACTGACAAGGAGATTGCCTCTATAAAGGAGAAACTTAGCAAAGGAAAGGCTAAGGGATTTCGTGAGGATGAGCACGACACCATATGGTTTGAAGATCGTGTTTACGTGCCCAATGACCCGGAGATCAGAAATTTGATTCTGCAAGAGGCACATGATTCACCATATTCAATTCACCAAGGAAATACCAAGATGTATTTGGATTTGAAAGACATTTTCTGGTGGACCAGAATGAAGAAGGATATTGCAGAGTACGTAGCAGTTTGTGATGTATGTCAGAGAGTAAAAGCAGAGCATCAGAAGCCAGCGGGATTCCTACAACCATTGTCGATACCCGAATGGAAGTGGGATAAGTTAGGCATGGCTTTTATCACGGGATTACCTAGGACTCGTTCAGGCTATGACTCGATTTGGGTTTTAGTCGATCGATTGACGAAGGTAGCTCATTTCATCCCAGTAAAGACCACTTACACCAGTGCTAAGTTGGCAAAGATATACATGACTAGGATCGTATGTTTGCATGGAGTTCAAAGGAGTATCGTATCGGATAGAGGAACCCAGTTTACCTCAAAGTTCTGGAAGCAGTTGCACGAAACTTTGGGAACCAGGCTAGAATTCAGTACAACTTTTCATCCACGGACAGATGGACAGACCGAGAGAGTCAATCAGATTTTGGAGGATATGTTGAGAGCTTGTGCGCTAGATTACAGATCTAGTTGGGACGACAAATTGCCAAATGCAGAGTTCTCTTACAACAACAGTTACCAAACCAGTTTAAAGATGGCCCCCTTCGAAGCTTTGTACGGAAGGAGGTGCAGGACACCGTTGTCGTGGGACGAAGTTGGGGATCGCCAGTTGTTTGGACCTGACTTGATTAAAGAGTCTGAACAAAAGGTGAAGTTGATTCGCGACAGGCTCAAGATAGCCCAGTCCAGACAGAAGAGTTATGCAAATTCTAAATGGAAGGAGACAGTTTACGAAGTTGGAGATAGAGCTTATCTTCGAGTATCACCACTTCGGGGAACAAAGCGTTTTGGAGTTAAGGGGAAGTTAGCACCATGATTTGTAGGACCATATCGAGTTTTGGAGCGTATGGGAGAAGTGGCCTACAAGTTGGAATTGCCCGAAGGATTGTCAGGAGTTCATGATGTGTTCCACGTTTCCCAGTTGAAGAAATGTCACGCTGAGATGGCTGACATACCCCTGAGAGATACAGTGCCATTGGAAACTATTCAGTTGGATAACGATTTGACCTATGAGGAGAAACCAGTTAAGATTCTCGAGTTTGCCAGTCGAGTCACTTGCAGCAAGGTTATCAAGTTTTGCAAAGTTCGGTGGAGCCACCACATGGAGGATGAAGCCACCTGGGAATGAGAGGAAGATTTGCTCAAGGACCACCCTCACCTATTTTCTAGCCAACCCGAATCTCGAGGGCGAGATTCATCTTAAGGGGGGTAGGTTTGTAACATCCCAAATTTTCAATTTGGAATGTTATACATTAGATCATCATGCATATCATATTTTATTTTGATTGTGGGTTTGATCCTAGAAATTTCTACGCAACTCAAGGACCCACGGAGAGAGTTGGGAAATTCATTATTTTCATATTTGAGCTTTCTCAAATTTTGAGAATAGGATCATTTGATTTTATTTATTTTATCATCAATTATTTCTATTCCAAAATATGAGAGAGGGAATAAAATGACTTTCCCAAAATAAAGAAATATTGAGGATTTAATAAAAAATCAAATAAGATTTTATTTCGGAGTTTTTCGTTATTTTATTTGAATTTAGGAAAAATGTGCGTTTTTCAAAATTGCATTTAGGCCCCAAATAAATGTTTACCTTGTGCGGCTTGATTTTAGAAGCCCGGGAAAATTTATTTCGGGATTTTTGGAGTCCGTTTAGTATTTATTTTTATTTTTTTCCGCGCGTAATTATATAAAAAAACGCACCGACCTACGGTCCGTGTCCGACCTGGACACCCGCACGGGAAGGCTTTATAAGCCGGGGGACCCGACCCCCACAGCCCACCCGACGCGCCCCAAACCCTGGCCCGCCGCCAGCGCCGCCGCCGCCGCCACCCGCCCC
>NC_057797.1:56397659-56403793 GCF_018294505.1 Triticum aestivum | reverse complement strand
CCGGACGCCGCCCGAGGTTCACCGCGCCTCAAAGTCCGCGCCCGTTTTTTTATTTTTTTTCCAAAAAACCGTTCGGTTTTTCCATCGGTTTTTTTTATTCGTTTTTTTTATATATTGGTTTTTTCCGATTTATTTAAATAGCGAGCGTTCGTCCGTTCGTTCGTTCTAGCGAACGTTCGTCGTCTTTCTTTTTCTCGGATTTAATCCATGATTTTTCTGATCGCGATTCCTGATCCGATTTTCGTTTTAGTATAACTTTTCGCTCGTTTATTGGAATCAGGCGATTCAAGCACCTGGAGTTTCGTCTCGAAACCCTCTAATCGTTTAACCAACTTAAACAAGTTTTTGCTACTGTAAAATTTGCCTTAGATCCAGATTAGTAGAATGAAGTTGTTTTCTTTCGCCGTTTGACTTTCGTTGCCTCGTTTGATTTGATTCTTTTTGCAAACCGGAGTTCTTAAAGTGAACCTTCTGGTTAGATCTCTTATTTGAGTTTTACCTGTGCATTAGATGAGTACTTATTGTGTGCTTGTTTGTTTGCGATAGAGTGCCCGGAGTGCGCCGCTTGTTACTTCGAATCGCTAGGTTTCCCGGATCATCAGCAAGGCAAGTAACACTTTGATCATACCTCCTACTACCCAGTTTTATTGCATTAGATCAATCCTCAAACATTGCATGATTAGGATCTAATTAAATTGTGGGATGAGAAGTAGTTGAGGTAGTACCTATTACCTGTTTATTATCAAACCTTTGGGAGTTACTTCTACGTTTACTTATTATGCCATGCTATGCTAGTAGACGTGGATTGGGTGAGTGATATCCATGACAGATGTGAGTTTGTTAGTTAATGGTTTATCTAAGGTGGCAACTTAAACACACATCTGGGTGGATTGAGGCACCTGGGTATTCCAGGACTTGCCTGTTTTCTTTTGGACCGCCACCCAGGCTCAAAGGGATCATTAGACTATTCATACTAGAAAAACTTCTGTGTGCAGCCACAAGCTATTATGGGCTCTAGCATAGTTGACTAAGTCATGCGAACTCTTACAGTGGTAGACTAGCATATGTAGGGGATGTAGGTGGTACGGTCTACCCGATCGTAAGGTGCTAGCGCTTCTGAAAGACTATGTCTCGGTCATCCGTCTTCTCAAACACCATGTAGTGCGAGAAACCAAACGGAGGCGATCGAGTCTTGTGGGGAAAAGTGCGCAAACCTCTGCAGAGTGTAATAAACTAATCATGGTTAGCCGTGTCCCCGATATGGACATCATGAGTATCTAGTACCTGGATTTTCATGTGAATCTCAACATGTTACTCTAAATTAATTTTGTTGGGTTTTGTTTAATGATGATGCTTAATTGGGATTAAGGATGCTGTCAACCATTCTCAATGTTTAACAACCACCATGATAGTAATTAAATTTATTCCTTTGAAGTAGGGAAAATTTGGCTTTACGCAAAGAGAGAAGTGCATATTTCAACCCTCAACTTTTGCCCTAGTCTAATTTACAACCCCGAACTCCAATACCATCTAAATTACAACCCCCAACTCTCAAAACCGGCTAGGATTCAACCCTCCCCTCTCTGTTGACCGGTTTTGACCAGTCAGCATGCCACATCAGCAAAAAATGCAAAATTTCCAAGGAAACAACCTGTAAAATCGAAGAAAATCTAGGAAAAGAAATAAGAAATCCAATTTCCGAAAAACACGGAAAATAAAAAAACGAATTTCCAAAAAAAATCCAGAAACTCAAATTCCAGAAAAAAATCATTTTTTATTTTCCCTAGCTTTTTTCGTGAATATTTTTTTGGAATTTTACCTTTTTATATTTTTCCCTGATCTTATAGATTTTTATTTACTTTTTCTTGAAATTTTGAAAAAAAAATCTGACGTGGCATGCTGATTGGACCCGTTGACTAGTCAAAACTGGTCACCCTAGGTCAAAACCGGGTCAACAGGGAGGGGAGGGTTGAATCCTGACCGGTTTTGAGACTTGGGGGTTGTAATTTAGACGGTATTAAAGTTCAGGGTTGTAAATTAGACTAGGGTAAGAGTTCAGGGTTGAAATATGCACTTCTCTCATTTATATATATGCATAACGTGTACAATATGTAATATCGTAAAATACCAGCAAACGAAAAAGAATTAAATGGAAAACACAAAATTAAAAGAAAAAAGAAATCATGAATCCAAACCCCCGCAAATATTTTAGTACCGGTTGGTGTTACCAACCGGTACTAAAGGGCTCCCCGCCCCTGGCGCTGGCTCGTGTCACGTGGTGGCCCTTTAGTGGCGGTTCATGCAAAACCGATACTAAAGGGGGGACCTTTACTCCCCACCCTTTAGTGCCGGTTACAGAATCGACACTAAAGGCCCTTACGAACCGGTGCTATAGCCCGGTTCTGCACTAGTGGGATTGCAACAAGGAAATACAATTATCAAAGAGCAATTATCATAATTAAATTCCTTAAAATCCAAAATAGTGGGTTCATTGCTATGTAAAGTTTTGACCTCACTACTACTGGATGCTGCTAACGCGACACTACGATCGGAGACCCTTCGAGAAACTATGTGCGATGCCATAATCGCAATCGGTGCTGTATGAAAACCGTCAGAAATGTGTAAAACGTTTGCGATGACGGATGCATCAAACACGGTTCAGGTTTTAGTTGCGTGTGTGATGAAGGGCATACGGTTCAGTTCAATGAACTGTTTGCGATGAGGAGGAACAAAAGAAATGGGCAGCTAGATGGAGGCGTGTGTGATACACAGCATACGGTTCACTCGGATGAACTGTTTGTGATTAGGCAACACAAAAGAAACGGTTAGCCAGATCAAAGGTATGTGCGATATACGTCATGTGGTTCACTCGGATGAATTGTTTGCGTTGAGACATGAGAACAGAAACGGTTCAACTTAACAAGATGTGTGTGATACGCGACAAACGGGTCTGTAATCAGAAATGTGTCTGAAGACCGATAAGAACACAGACGGTTGCTGCTAGTAAGACGTGTGTGTTGTGCGATGGGATTGCATACAGAACAACAACATATGTATATACACACACTTATAAGGACATGCTTGCATAACCAAATTAAACATCCACTTACATATGTGGCTACTACAACCATGGCATTTGCACACACCAAAGTAAACTATTACATGCATACTTACATAAATGGCTACTACACACATGACATTTCCACACACACCAATAAAGTAAACTATATATTACATGCATGATTAACTAGCATAAACGATCATCTGATCATCATCTACTTGTTGTGACGCTTGCTCTTCTTGTGGCTCGATCCGGGCTCATCGATCTGGGTAACGAGGCACTTCCTCATGTCAACAATCCGCCTGTGCATCTCGTAGCATGTGTACATGCTCTTGGCCGTGAACCAGAGGTGAGGTTCATCCATTTGCCGCATCTAGGCCTTGTGCCAGGATACGGGACTTGTTCTCTGGGCATCCTGCTTCATCTTTTCATAGTAGGGGTCGATGATGGCTGAGGCGAGTTCGACCAGGGAGTCCTGCTTCGTGCTGCCCCAGACCCTGTAGTGGTCACGGATTTCGATAAGGTTCTTGTAGGCCAAGCTCGTAACACTGAGCGCTTTTACAACGTCTTTGGTATCCATCGTGGCGAACTTGTAGTCGGTGCTGTTGACAAACCTGTTGAAATGGTCGCAAGGCCCTGTGGCCATGCAGTAGTGGTAGATGAGGACATGATGACGCACGCACAACTGAGCGACGGCAACCTTCTGATCTATGCCAGGACAACCGGCGGTGTACTGGAGGTCGATGCCGACTGTCGTGGTTCTACTCTGACAGTGATGTAGGGGGGTATGTATGGAGAGGCTAGATCTCAGCTATTGGGAAGTTGTAAACACGCCAAGATGTACAAGTTCAGGCCCTTCGCGGAGGAAGTAACAGCCCTACGTCTCGGTGCCCGGAGGCGGTCGACTGGATTACTGGCGTGTGAATAACAGGGGTGCGAACCCTTCATACTGAGGAGGGGGTGGCTTATATAGAGTTCGCTGGCCCCCTCCTGCCCTCAGTAATGCAGGGTTTAAGGTACATTTAAGGTTGGGCGTTACTGGTAACACCCCTAATAAAGTGCTATAATGACCATAAAGACTACTTAACAACTGACCGTTTGCTTGCGGAGTGACTATAGGTCTCCTGGCGGTTGAGTGGTTGGCTTCATGGTCGAGTGATAGCTTTCTGGTCGAGTGTCTTGAATCCGTCGAGTGGGATACCTTCAAGTCGATTGAAAGGTGACTTCTCCTAGGGATGTCCTAGGGTAGGGCTTCTTGGACAGGTCCGTGCCCCTAGCCTAGGTACATGGCTTCATCATTAGCCCCCGAATGGATCGAGGTTAGAGTGGGGAAAGAGTTGGAGATCTTTCCGACTGGTTCTTTGGGCTACGTGAGCGCCTCGTTTCGGGTCAATCGTCATGGATGACGTTGCCAACCTTTTTCAGTCGCCTTGATCCATTCCAGGCCTTTCGTCGAGTGAATTTTTTTATTTGTGACATACCGAGCATCGGTGCGGGCGGGGTCTTCCGTTTTGACAAGTTGTTCTGCAGCCCGCGGATGTCATGGGATTTCGGATTTTGGGAAGCGCGCGGGACGGGAGCGGCCGCAGTAATTGGAAGCGATAAAGCGGAAGCTCCTCGATCCCCGCGTCGCCTTTTTCGCCACGTACTGCACGCGCGTCCGCTGTGGGATTTGACTGGATAGTTTGGGCCTACCAGTCAGCCACTCGGGAGCGGCCCCTTATAAATCGCCGGCTCGGGGTTTCCAAGCAGTGCGCTCTCTTCTCCTCCTTTCTTCTTCCTCTCTCCCTTCGCAAGTCCTTCCGCCACCTCCATTCTCGCCCCAGCGCAGTAGGCCCGTGCGAGACCTTGCCGGCGACGATGACGAAGGGCAAGACCTCCGCTCTGGAGCGCGCGAAGAAGGCGGCGGCGGCGGGGAAAGGGAAGAGGTTTGCTCGGGGCGGATCTTCATCTAGGACCGCTCTGCCCAAAGGTTGGATCCAGGGCGACTGGATGCCGTCGGTGCTCCGGCAAGAGGATCTCGACGACATGGTCAAGGGGGGGGGGTCATTCCCCACGAAGCTGCGCGTCTTCCGGGGGGAGAGATCGAGCCTCAACCCCGCGACGGTGAGTGCGTGCTCCTAGCCACCCACATCGACCAAGGGTTTTCTCTGCCGCCCCATCCTTTTTTCCGGAGCTTCTTGAACTTCTTTGGAGCGCAGCTCCACCACTTTACTCCCAACTCCATTGTATACCTTGCCGCTTTCATTTCCATGTGTGAGGCTTTCTTGGGTTGCCGCCCCCATTGGGGACTTTTCAAGCACATCTTTACCTGCAATTCTCAATCGGTCAAGAAGGCCAAGTCGAGTGACGAGAGGACGCAGGTGATCTAGTTGTGCGGGGGCTTGGCGATCCAGACGAGGGGGAAGAGTTGTTTTCCATCCATTACTTTCCCGGAGTCGGTCCGTGGTTGGCAGGCGACCTGGTTCTACTGTCAGGACCAGGCGACCCCAGGACAGTCGACTGGTCTCCCTCCTTTCTCACTCGACCGAGCTGAAAAACCTGCTTCTCTGAAAGTGGCGCCGGAGGAAAGGGCCCAAGTCAAAGTGCTGGCCGGTCGAGTGGTTGAGCTTGTCCGTGAGGGCGTGACGGGCATGGATTTGCTGGAGGTCTTCCTCCGGAGGCGCATCCAACCGCTCCAGGCTCATGACCACCCGATGTGGCTGTACTCGGGTCTTGACGACACCACTCGGATCCACCCAGAGGAGGTCACTGATGAGATGCTGGAGGGGTGGCTGTCAAGCATCACAGGAAACAAGGACAACCCCTGAGGAGCCAGGAGGGTAATTCCACTTGACAACTCATACGACGTGGACCAGGTATGTCTCTATGCTCCTGACTGAGATCTTGTTTTTCTTCATTGGTCTTCTTTGAGTTGGTCGATTGACCTTTGTCTCGCCTGTTGTTTTTCAGGCGACTATTGAGATGTACTCGATGCCCAATGGGGCACAGGGGCCAACTGAGGAAGGGGAGGCGAGCGGAGGTGAGAGCGGGGATGATCAAGGCGAGTGGGAGTCCGACGGTGAAGGAGAGG
>NC_057797.1:56397005-56397246 GCF_018294505.1 Triticum aestivum | reverse complement strand
CCTCGGACCTCTTCTCCTACGCCGACTGGAAAGGCTCCCAAGCATCCGCGCGTAGCGCCGTCCAAGCCGCCCAAGGCTCTGCCCAAGATGAAGATGGCCGTCCCCACCATTTCTGGGTAATAATAAAACTTGTTTTCCTTTGTCGACCGTGGACGGATCCTTGGTCGATCCATTGAGCCAACCGACTGACTCTCGAGGCTTGCAGTGCTGCTACTTCTGAGATCTCCGCCAAGGATGACGA
>NC_057797.1:56394047-56396995 GCF_018294505.1 Triticum aestivum | reverse complement strand
CTCTTCTCCTACGCCGACTGGAAAGGCTCCCAAGCATCCGCACGTAGCGCCGTCCAAGCCGCCCAAGGCTCTGCCCAAGATGAAGATGGCCGTCCCCACCATTTCTGGGTAATAATAAAACTTGTTTTCCTTTGTCGACCGTGGACGGATCCTTGGTCGATCCATTGAGCCAACCGACTGACTCTCGAGGCTTGCAGTGCTGCTACTTCTGAGATCTCCGCCAAGGATGACGACCAAGAGATGGAGGATGCTGTTACCTCCAACCCTGGTACGATTACTGACATTTCCGCTTTGAGTCGACTAAACATTTATTGCAACCCTGGTTGATTGAACTTTTCCTTTGTAGCCCCTCCTCATGTTATCGACCTCCCGGATGACGACGACAACGGTCCGTTGAGAGTGAGGAGGCACAAGAGGGCCTCGACTGACAAGACCCCCCAATCCGCTCCGGCGTCCGAGGTCGTGGCTCGGGATGGTGGTGACACCACTCGGGCTTCTGTGACCTTCGCCGTTCCTCTGGCGAGTGCGCGGCCCTCGTCGTCGACTGCGGATCCGTCTTCTCTTTTTGCCGCATCCCCCATCCCTGAGGACCAAGCGGCTGCTGCAAAAGAGGCTATACGCCAGGCGGGGATCATGATGGAGCAAGTGAAGATGGCTCGGGAGGCCAGCCAAGCAGCCTATGACGCGAGTTCGGCTCTTCAGAGCAACGTCCAGGTCAGTCGACTCAACACTTGGTCTGTTATGATATGCTGTTTGAAGAGTCTCTTTTCCGAAGATCTTTTGTATCTGTATCTGTACACCCACTGGGTGTGTCTGTCAATCCTTGGACGAGTGGGGGCACGCTAAGTGCACCCACTGGGTGTAGTCCCTGAGACTACGGTGGACTGCTGGCAGTCGACTGTAGTCTTTACATTGTGTTGCTGTAGCTGTATTTCTTCACTCGGTTTGGTCGGGCCAGGTCGAGTGGAACTGTATCCGGTCGACTGCGGGCAGTCGACTTTTTCTCTCTTCCTCTTTGTTTTTTTTTGGTCGGACCAGTGGGGGCACGCTGAGTGCACCCACTGGGTGTAGTCCCCGAGACTACTGTCGAATGTTTTTGATTCGGCTGTGGTCTTAGAAACGTCATCATTGTCTCTTAGTTACTCGGAAGCAACTTATCTTGGACGTCTGTCGACTGATTTTTCTTTTTACAGAAATCTTGCGAACTTGTAGCTCGCTATACTGAGTTGGAGAATCAGCAGATCCAGCTCAACCTTAACTTGAAGCTTGCTCAGGAGAATTTGAAGAAGGCGCAAGAAGAAGCAAAAGGTATGGCTAGTGAGGTTCTCCATTCTTAACGGGTGGCCTTTCTTTCTTGTCCATTCTTGATGTTGGTTCCACTCGACGCGCCGCAGATAAACTGGAGGAAGCTCTGAAGAAGAAGGATCAAGACCTTGCAGAGGCACAGAAGGAGGCCTCGAGCAAAACGAAGCTCGCAGAAGAGAAATTGGCTTCGGTCGGAGCCCTTGAACAGGAGAACTCCAGACTGAAAACTGCCCTCGAGACAGCTAATCGAGATGCTAGTCGACTGAAGAAGGAGAAGATGGCTCTGCACGATAAGGCGGGCGAGCTGGCGGGGAAGGCAAAAGATCTGGAGGCTTATCTCGGAGGACTCGCCAAGAAGCTGTTCGTCATGCTCGAAGGTAATTATTCCAACCCGGCTGTCTTGTAGTTGCCGAGCCCGCGTACGGCCACTGTCTTATTCTTGAATCGTGTTTGCAGAATTCTGCCAGAGCTTTGAAGAGGAAACCAGTCGAGTGGAGCCAGGCTTGGATCCCACCAATTCTCTTGTGAAGGACGAGGCTGCTATGAACGTGCTCCGACTGGAGTCTCGTGTTACCAGCATCGTTGATTATCTTGCTCAGCTGAAGGCTGCAATGTCGCGGATCGACACATCACTCTGGCCCGGAACGACACTTCAGAACGACCTCGAGTCCCTGATGGTCCGACTGAATGAAGTCCCGGGTCGAGTGGCGGAATGGAAGAAATCTTCTGCTAGATGTGGTGCTGATGTCGCTCTGTCTCTGGTCCGCATCCACTGCAAGGAGGCGCGAGAAGAAAAGCTGGCCGCCATCCAAGTTGCCAATACCAGGAAGCACAACTTTCAGGACTTCATGGAGACTTTTATTGTTGCTGCCACTCGTATTGCAGATGGGATCGACTTGGACGAGTTCGTCGCCCCTTCCAGTCCTCCTCTTGAGGAATGAAAAACTTCTATGCTTCACTTTAAATTTGCCTCGGAATGCCAAGTGGATTTGTAACCGCTAAACTCCGCCGAGCCGAGGGCTTGAGTACTTTGATCTGAGCTCTGGGACTTTTTAGGCTTTATCTGATCTTGATTTGTCGTTGAATATCTTCATGGTTTGATTCGTCGAGTGGATCTTGATCTTCACTCGGAATAACCTTGTATTTGCGGCGCAGCTCCGAAGGGGAAGGTAGCAGTCGACTCACGGATTGGGTTGTGTCTTGTACTTAGGCGAGCACTGGGCTGTAGCTAAGCCTCCGAGTGGGAGGTTTGCTCTCCACTCGGTAGGATTTTTAAACACTTAGGCAAGCACTGGGCTGCAGCTAAGCCTCTGAGTGGGAGGTTTGCTCTCCACTCGGTAGGATTTTTAAACGCTTAGGCGAGCGCTGGGCTGCAGCTAAGCCCCCGAGTGGGAGGTTTGCTCTCCACTCGGTAGGATTTTTTTCAAACTTAGGCAAGTGTCTGACTGCAGCTAAGCCTCTAAGTGAGAGAACTTAGGCGAGTACTAGACTGCAGCTAAGCCCCCGAGTGGGAGGTTTTCTCTTCACTCGGTAGGATTTTTAAACACTTAGGCGAGCACTGGGCTGCAGCTAAGCCTCCGAGTGGGAGGATTTCTCTCCACTCGGTAGGATTTTTTCAAACTTAGGCGAGTTTCTGACTGCAG